>NW_028133686.1:0-32000 GCF_964662115.1 Mustela nivalis | reverse complement strand
CATCCTTTGCCGCCCCATCTACCTGAAAGTCGGAGGCGCACACCAGTCCACCACCCGTCCTTCAACTCTGATCCGGGAACACTCCACTGCGCCGGCGTGCCCAGTTGGGCCGCGTCTTTTCCGTGCCATTTCTGGGCGGCAGCAATATGCCCTGGGCGAGAAAGGGCCCTGGGCCATGGAGAGCAGGGCGGTCCGCAGAGCTGCCCTACGCCGGCCAATTCTCACGAGCGTTCTGCCCAAACCAATCCTGGTTTGGGCAGAACGCTCGTGAGAATTGGCCGGAAAAGCCCCGGCGAAGTCATTCGGGCGCCGCACGTCTGCTGGGCCGCCCCCCCCGGGCCTTGAAGGCATTTTGAGTGCCCGAACCCGATCGCCGCCAAGAGGCACTCCACAAGATGGATTGCACCGAGGACGACGCCCGTGGATCCTCGACCTGTGGGGGTCACATCCCTGGCGGTCTACCATGGGGCCAGGCCCATCACAAAGTCCGGTCTGGAACGCTCGCCTGCTTCCCCAACCTTCTGCTTCCAGGGTCCTGTCCCTCATGGCCTCCATATCGGAAACCCTTAGTCCCACAGCCACGCATCTCCCAACCACGCAGTCTCCATCGGGCATCCTGGTGCTTCGGATATCCCTCAGAGTGAGATAAACCTGTATGACCAAAATGAGGTCATCCCCATTCTTTACCGCCCCATCTACCTGAAAGACGGAGGTGCACACCAGTCCACCACCCGTCCTTCAACTCTGATCCAGGAACGCTCCACTGCGCCTTCGTGCCCAGTTGGGCCGCGTCTTTTCCGTGCCCTTTCTGGGTGCAGCAATATGCCCTGGGCGAGAAAGGGCTCTGGGCCATGGAGAGCAGGGCGGTCCGGAGAGCTGCCCTACGCCGGCCAATTCTCACGAGCGTTCTGCCCAAACCAATCCTGGTTTGGGCAGAACGCTCGTGAGAATTGGCCGGAAAACGCCCGGCGAAGTCATTCGGGCGCTGCACGTCTGCTGGGCCGCCCACCCCCCGGTGCCTTGAAGGGCATTGAGAGTGTCCGCACCGGATCGCCGCCAGGAGGCACTCCACAAGATGGAATGCAGCGATGACAACGCGCGTGGATCCTCGACCTGCGGGGGTCCCATCCCTGGCGCTCTACCATGGGGCCAGGCCCATCACGAAGTCCGGTCTGCAACCCTCGCCTCCTTCACAAACCTTCTGCTTCCGGGGTCCTGTCCCTCATGGCCTCCATATCGGAAACCCTTAGTCCCGCTGCCACGCATCTCCCAACCACGCAGTCTCCATCGGCGCCTCCTGGTGCTTCAGACAACGCTCAGAGTGTGATAAACCTGTATGACCAAAATGAGGTCATCTCCATCCTTTGCCGCCCGATCTACCCGAAAGACGGAGGCGCACACCAGGCAAAAACCCGTCCTTCAACTCTGCTCCAGGAATGCTCCACTGCGCCTGCGTGCCCAGTTGGGCCGCGTCTTTTCCGTGCCATTTCTGGGCGGCAGCAACAAGCCCTGGGCGAGAAAGGGCCCTGGGCCATGGAGAGCATGGCTGTCCGCAGGGCTGCCCTACGCCGGCCAATTCTCACGAGCGTTCTGCCCAAACCTCCTGGTTTGGGCAGAACGCTCGTGAGAATTGGCCGTAAAACGCCGGGCAAAGTCATTCGGGCGCTGCATGTCTGCTGGGTCGCCCCCCCCCCGGGGCCTTAAAGGGCATTGTGAGTGTCCGCACCGGATCGCCGACAGGAGGCAATCCTCAAGATGGAATGTAGCGAGGACAACGCCCGTGGATCCTCGACCTGCGGGGGTCCCATTCCTGGCGCTCTACCATGAGGCCAGGCCCATCACGACGTCCGATTTGCAACGCTCGCCTGCTTCCCCAACCTTCTGCTTCCGGGGTCCTGTCCCTCTTGGCCTCCATATCGGAAAACCTTAGTCCCGCAGCCACGCATCTCCCAACCACGCAGTCTCCATCGGGCATCCTGGTGCTTCGGATATCCCTCAGAGTGAGATAAACCTGTATGACTAAAATGAGGTCATCCCCATCCTTTGCCGCCCCATCTACCTGAAAGACGGAGGCGCACACCAGTCCAGCACCCGCCCTTCAACTCTGATCCGGGTACACTCCACTGCGCCGGCGTACCCGGGTGGGCCGCGTCTTTTCCGTGCCATTTCTGGGCGGTAGCAACATGCCCTCAGCGAGAAAGGGCCCTGGGCCATGGAGAGCAGGTCGGTCCACAGGGCTGCCCTATGCCGGCCAATTCTCACGAGCGTTCTGCCCAAACCAATCCTGGTTTGGGCAGAACGCTCGTGAGAATTGGCCGGAAAACGCCCGGCGAAGTCATTTGGACGCTGCACGTCTGCTGGGCCGCGCCCCCCCCCCGGTGCCTTGAAGGGCATTGTGAGTGTCCGCACCGGATCGCCGCCAGGAGGCACTCCACAAGATGGAATGAAGCGAGGACAACGCCCGTGGATCCTCGACCTGCGGGGGTCCCATCCCTGGCGCTCTACCCTGGGGCCAGGCCCATCACGAAGTCCGGTCTGCAACGCTCGCCTCCTTCCCCAAACTTCTGCTTCCGGGGTCCTGTCCCTCATGGCCTCCATATCGGAAACCCGTAGTCCCGTACCCACGCATCGCCCAACCCCGAAGTCTGCATCGGCGCCTCCTGGTGCTTCGGACAACCCTCAGAGAGAGATAAACCTGTTCACCAAAATGAGGTCATGCCCATCCTTTGCCGCCCCATCTACCCGAAAGTCGGAGGCGCACACCAGGCCACCACCCGTCCTTCAACTCTGCTCCGGGAACGCTCCACTGCGCCGGCGAGCCCGGGTGGGCCGCTTCTTTTCCGTGCCATTTCTGGGCGGCAGCAACAAGCCCTGGGTGAGAAAGAGCCCTGGGCCATGGAAAGCAGGGCTGTCCGCAGGGCTGCCCTACGCCGGCCAATTCTCACGAGCGTTCTGCCCCAACCAATCCTGGTTTGGGCAGAACGCTCGTGAGAATAGGCCGGAAAACGCCCAGCGAAGTCATTCGGGCGCTGCACGTCTGCTGGGCCGACCCCCACGGGGCCTTGAAGGGCATTGTGAATGTCCGCAACCGATCGCCGCCAGGAGGCAATCCACAAGATGGAATGCAGCGAGGACAACGCCCGTGGATCCTCGACCTGCGGGGGTCCCATCCCTGGCGCTCTACCATAGGGCCAGGCCCATCACGAAGTCCGGTTTGGAACGCTCACCTGCCTCCCCAACCTTCTGCTTCCGGGGTCCTGTCCCTCATGGCCTCCATATCGGAAACCCTTAGTCCAGCAGCCACGCATCTCCCAACCACGCAGTCTCCATCGGCGCCTCCTGGTGCTTCAGAGAACGCTCAGAGTGTGATAAACCTGTATGACCAAAATGAGGTCATCTCCATCCTTGGCCGCCCGAAATACCCGAAAGACGGAGGCGCACACCTGGCCAAAACCCGTCCTTCAACTGTGCTCCAGGAACGCTCCACTGCGCCGGCATGCCCGGGTGGGCCGCGTTTTTTCCGTGCCATTTCTGGGCGGCAGCATCATGCCCTGGGCGAGAAAGGGCCCTGGGCCATGGAGAGCAGGGCGGTCCGCAGGGCTACCCTACGCCGGCCAACTCTCACGGGCGTTCTACACAAACCAATCCTGGTTTGGGCAGAACGCTCGTGAGAATTGGCCGGAAAACGCCCGGTGAAGTCATTCGGGCGCCGCACGTCTGCTGGGCCGCCCCCCCTCGTGCCTTGATGGCATTTTGAGTGCCCGCACCTGATCGCCGCCAAGAGGCAATCCACAAGATGGATTGCACCGAGGTCAACACCCGTGGATCCTCGACCTGCGGGGGTCACATCCCTGGCGGTCTACCATGGGGCCAGGCCCATCACAAAGTCCGGTCTGGAACGCTCGCCTGCTTCCCCAACCTTCTGCTTCTAGGGTCCTGTCCCTCATCGCCTCCATATCGGAAACCCTTAGTCCCGCAGCAACGCATCTCCCAACCACGCAGTCTCCATCGGGCATCCTGGTGCTTCGGATATCCCTCAGAGTGAGATAAACCTATAGGACCAAAATGAGGTCATCCCCGCCCCATCTACCTGAAAGACGGAAGCGCACACCAGTCCACCACCCGTCCTTCAACTCTGATCCCGATATGCTCCACTGCCGTTGTTCCCAGTTGGGCCGCGTCTCTTCCGTGCCATTTCTGAGCGGCAGCAATATGCCCTGGGCGAGAAAGGACCCTGGGCCATGGAGAGCAGGGCGGTCCGCAGGGCTGCCCTACGCCGGCCAATTCTCACGGGCGTTCTACACAAACCACTCCTGGTTTGGGCAGAACGCTCGTGAGAATTGGCCGGAAAACGCCCGGCGAAGTCATTCGGGCGCCGCACGTCTGCTGGGCCTCCCGCACCCCGGGGCCTTGAAGGGCATTGTGAGTGTCCGCACCGGATCGCCGCCAGGAGGCACTCCACAAGATGGATTGCACCGAGGACGACGCCCGCGGATCCTCGACCTGCGGGGGTCCTATCCCTGGCGCTCTACCATGGGGCCAGGCCCATCACGAAGTCCGGTCTGCAACGCTCGCCTCCTTCCCCAAACTTCTGCTTCCGGGGTCCTGTCCCTCATGGCCTCCATATTGGAAACCCGTAGTCCCGTACCCACGCTTCGCCCAACCACGAAGTATGCATCGGCGCCTCCTGGTGCTTCGGACAACCCTCAGAGAGAGAAAAACCTGTTCACCAAAATGAGGTCATGCCCATCCTTTGCCGCCCCATCTACCCGAAAGTCGGAAGCGCACACCAGTCCACCACCCGTCCTTCAACTCTGCTCAGGGAACGCTCCACTGAGTCGGCGTACCAGGGTGAGCCGCGTCTTTTCCGTGCCATTTCTAGGCGGTAGCAATATGCCCTGGGCGAGAAAGGGCCCTGGGCCATGGAGAGCAGGGCGGTCCGCAGAGCTGCCCTACGCCGGCCAATTCTCACGAGCGTTCTGCCCAAACCAATCCTGGTTTGGGCAGAACGCTCGTGAGAATTGGCCGGAAAACGCCCGGCGAAGTCATTCGGGCGCTGCACGTCTGCTGGGCCGCCCACCCCCCGGTGCCTTGAAGGGCATTGAGAGTGTCCGCACCGGATCGCCGCCAGGAGGCACTCCACAAGATGGAATGCAGCGATGACAACGCGCGTGGATCCTCGACCTGCGGGGGTCCCATCCCTGGCGCTCTACCATGGGGCCAGGCCCATCACGAAGTCCGGTCTGCAACCCTCGCCTCCTTCACAAACCTTCTGCTTCCGGGGTCCTGTCCCTCATGGCCTCCATATCGGAAACCCTTAGTCCCGCTGCCACGCATCTCCCAACCACGCAGTCTCCATCGGCGCCTCCTGGTGCTTCAGACAACGCTCAGAGTGTGATAAACCTGTATGACCAAAATGAGGTCATCTCCATCCTTTGCCGCCCGATCTACCCGAAAGACGGAGGCGCACACCAGGCAAAAACCCGTCCTTCAACTCTGCTCCAGGAATGCTCCACTGCGCCTGCGTGCCCAGTTGGGCCGCGTCTTTTCCGTGCCATTTCTGGGCGGCAGCAACAAGCCCTGGGCGAGAAAGGGCCCTGGGCCATGGAGAGCATGGCTGTCCGCAGGGCTGCCCTACGCCGGCCAATTCTCACGAGCGTTCTGCCCAAACCTCCTGGTTTGGGCAGAACGCTCGTGAGAATTGGCCGTAAAACGCCGGGCAAAGTCATTCGGGCGCTGCATGTCTGCTGGGTCGCCCCCCCCCCGGGGCCTTAAAGGGCATTGTGAGTGTCCGCACCGGATCGCCGACAGGAGGCAATCCTCAAGATGGAATGTAGCGAGGACAACGCCCGTGGATCCTCGACCTGCGGGGGTCCCATTCCTGGCGCTCTACCATGAGGCCAGGCCCATCACGACGTCCGATTTGCAACGCTCGCCTGCTTCCCCAACCTTCTGCTTCCGGGGTCCTGTCCCTCTTGGCCTCCATATCGGAAAACCTTAGTCCCGCAGCCACGCATCTCCCAACCACGCAGTCTCCATCGGGCATCCTGGTGCTTCGGATATCCCTCAGAGTGAGATAAACCTGTATGACTAAAATGAGGTCATCCCCATCCTTTGCCGCCCCATCTACCTGAAAGACGGAGGCGCACACCAGTCCAGCACCCGCCCTTCAACTCTGATCCGGGTACACTCCACTGCGCCGGCGTACCCGGGTGGGCCGCGTCTTTTCCGTGCCATTTCTGGGCGGTAGCAACATGCCCTCAGCGAGAAAGGGCCCTGGGCCATGGAGAGCAGGTCGGTCCACAGGGCTGCCCTATGCCGGCCAATTCTCACGAGCGTTCTGCCCAAACCAATCCTGGTTTGGGCAGAACGCTCGTGAGAATTGGCCGGAAAACGCCCGGCGAAGTCATTTGGACGCTGCACGTCTGCTGGGCCGCGCCCCCCCCCCGGTGCCTTGAAGGGCATTGTGAGTGTCCGCACCGGATCGCCGCCAGGAGGCACTCCACAAGATGGAATGAAGCGAGGACAACGCCCGTGGATCCTCGACCTGCGGGGGTCCCATCCCTGGCGCTCTACCCTGGGGCCAGGCCCATCACGAAGTCCGGTCTGCAACGCTCGCCTCCTTCCCCAAACTTCTGCTTCCGGGGTCCTGTCCCTCATGGCCTCCATATCGGAAACCCGTAGTCCCGTACCCACGCATCGCCCAACCCCGAAGTCTGCATCGGCGCCTCCTGGTGCTTCGGACAACCCTCAGAGAGAGATAAACCTGTTCACCAAAATGAGGTCATGCCCATCCTTTGCCGCCCCATCTACCCGAAAGTCGGAGGCGCACACCAGGCCACCACCCGTCCTTCAACTCTGCTCCGGGAACGCTCCACTGCGCCGGCGAGCCCGGGTGGGCCGCTTCTTTTCCGTGCCATTTCTGGGCGGCAGCAACAAGCCCTGGGTGAGAAAGAGCCCTGGGCCATGGAAAGCAGGGCTGTCCGCAGGGCTGCCCTACGCCGGCCAATTCTCACGAGCGTTCTGCCCCAACCAATCCTGGTTTGGGCAGAACGCTCGTGAGAATAGGCCGGAAAACGCCCAGCGAAGTCATTCGGGCGCTGCACGTCTGCTGGGCCGACCCCCACGGGGCCTTGAAGGGCATTGTGAATGTCCGCAACCGATCGCCGCCAGGAGGCAATCCACAAGATGGAATGCAGCGAGGACAACGCCCGTGGATCCTCGACCTGCGGGGGTCCCATCCCTGGCGCTCTACCATAGGGCCAGGCCCATCACGAAGTCCGGTTTGGAACGCTCACCTGCCTCCCCAACCTTCTGCTTCCGGGGTCCTGTCCCTCATGGCCTCCATATCGGAAACCCTTAGTCCAGCAGCCACGCATCTCCCAACCACGCAGTCTCCATCGGCGCCTCCTGGTGCTTCAGAGAACGCTCAGAGTGTGATAAACCTGTATGACCAAAATGAGGTCATCTCCATCCTTGGCCGCCCGAAATACCCGAAAGACGGAGGCGCACACCTGGCCAAAACCCGTCCTTCAACTGTGCTCCAGGAACGCTCCACTGCGCCGGCATGCCCGGGTGGGCCGCGTTTTTTCCGTGCCATTTCTGGGCGGCAGCATCATGCCCTGGGCGAGAAAGGGCCCTGGGCCATGGAGAGCAGGGCGGTCCGCAGGGCTACCCTACGCCGGCCAACTCTCACGGGCGTTCTACACAAACCAATCCTGGTTTGGGCAGAACGCTCGTGAGAATTGGCCGGAAAACGCCCGGTGAAGTCATTCGGGCGCCGCACGTCTGCTGGGCCGCCCCCCCTCGTGCCTTGATGGCATTTTGAGTGCCCGCACCTGATCGCCGCCAAGAGGCAATCCACAAGATGGATTGCACCGAGGTCAACACCCGTGGATCCTCGACCTGCGGGGGTCACATCCCTGGCGGTCTACCATGGGGCCAGGCCCATCACAAAGTCCGGTCTGGAACGCTCGCCTGCTTCCCCAACCTTCTGCTTCTAGGGTCCTGTCCCTCATCGCCTCCATATCGGAAACCCTTAGTCCCGCAGCAACGCATCTCCCAACCACGCAGTCTCCATCGGGCATCCTGGTGCTTCGGATATCCCTCAGAGTGAGATAAACCTATAGGACCAAAATGAGGTCATCCCCGCCCCATCTACCTGAAAGACGGAAGCGCACACCAGTCCACCACCCGTCCTTCAACTCTGATCCCGATATGCTCCACTGCCGTTGTTCCCAGTTGGGCCGCGTCTCTTCCGTGCCATTTCTGAGCGGCAGCAATATGCCCTGGGCGAGAAAGGACCCTGGGCCATGGAGAGCAGGGCGGTCCGCAGGGCTGCCCTACGCCGGCCAATTCTCACGGGCGTTCTACACAAACCACTCCTGGTTTGGGCAGAACGCTCGTGAGAATTGGCCGGAAAACGCCCGGCGAAGTCATTCGGGCGCCGCACGTCTGCTGGGCCTCCCGCACCCCGGGGCCTTGAAGGGCATTGTGAGTGTCCGCACCGGATCGCCGCCAGGAGGCACTCCACAAGATGGATTGCACCGAGGACGACGCCCGCGGATCCTCGACCTGCGGGGGTCCTATCCCTGGCGCTCTACCATGGGGCCAGGCCCATCACGAAGTCCGGTCTGCAACGCTCGCCTCCTTCCCCAAACTTCTGCTTCCGGGGTCCTGTCCCTCATGGCCTCCATATTGGAAACCCGTAGTCCCGTACCCACGCTTCGCCCAACCACGAAGTATGCATCGGCGCCTCCTGGTGCTTCGGACAACCCTCAGAGAGAGAAAAACCTGTTCACCAAAATGAGGTCATGCCCATCCTTTGCCGCCCCATCTACCCGAAAGTCGGAAGCGCACACCAGTCCACCACCCGTCCTTCAACTCTGCTCAGGGAACGCTCCACTGAGTCGGCGTACCAGGGTGAGCCGCGTCTTTTCCGTGCCATTTCTAGGCGGTAGCAATATGCCCTGGGCGAGAAAGGGCCCTGGGCCATGGAGAGCAGGGCGGTCCGCAGAGCTGCCCTACGCCGGCCAATTCTCACGAGCGTTCTGCCCAAACCAATCCTGGTTTGGGCAGAACGCTCGTGAGAATTGGCCGGAAAAGCCCCGGCGAAGTCATTCGGGCGCCGCACGTCTGCTGGGCCGCACCCCCGGGCCTTGAAGGCATTTTGAGTGCCCGCACCCGATCGCCGCCAAGAGGCACTCCACAAGATGGATTGCACCGAGGACGACGCCCGTGGATCCTCGACCTGCGGGGGTCACATCCCTGGCGGTCTACCATGGGGCCAGGCCCATCACAAAGTCCGGTCTGGAACGCTCGCCTGCTTCCCCAACCTTCTGCTTCCAGGGTCCTGTCCCTCATGGCCTCCATATCGGAAACCCTTAGTCCCACAGCCACGCATCTCCCAACCACGCAGTCTCCATCGGGCATCCTGGTGCTTCGGATATCCCTCAGAGTGAGATAAACCTGTATGACCAAAATGAGGTCATCCCCATTCTTTACCGCCCCATCTACCTGAAAGACGGAGGTGCACACCAGTCCACCACCCGTCCTTCAACTCTGATCCAGGAACGCTCCACTGCGCCTTCGTGCCCAGTTGGGCCGCGTCTTTTCCGTGCCCTTTCTGGGTGCAGCAATATGCCCTGGGCGAGAAAGGGCTCTGGGCCATGGAGAGCAGGGCGGTCCGGAGAGCTGCCCTACGCCGGCCAATTCTCACGAGCGTTCGTGAGAATTGGCCGGAAAACGCCCGGCGAAGTCATTCGGGCGCTGCACGTCTGCTGGGCCGCCCACCCCCCGGTGCCTTGAAGGGCATGGAGAGTGTCCGCACCGGATCGCCGCCAGGAGGCACTCCACAAGATGGAATGCAGCGATGACAACGCGCGTAGATCCTCGACCTGCGGGGGTCCCATCCCTGGCGCTCTACCATGGGGCCAGGCCCATCACGAAGTCCGGTCTGCAACCCTCGCCTCCTTCACAAACCTTCTGCTTCCGGGGTCCTGTCCCTCATGGCCTCCATATCGGAAACCCTTAGTCCCGCTGCCACGCATCTCCCAACCACGCAGTCTCCATCGGCGCCTCCTGGTGCTTCAGACAACGCTCAGAGTGTGATAAACCTGTATGACCAAAATGAGGTCATCTCCATCCTTTGCCGCCCGATCTACCCGAAAGACGGAGGCGCACACCAGGCAAAAACCCGTCCTTCAACTCTGCTCCAGGAATGCTCCGCTGCGCCTGCGTGCCCAGTTGGGCCGCGTCTTTTCCGTGCCATTTCTGGGCGGCAGCAATATGCCCTGGGCGAGAAAGGGCCCTGGGCCATGGAGAGCATAGCGGTCCGCAGAGCTGCCCTACGCCGGCCAATTGTCACGAGCGTTCTGCCCAAACCAATCCTGTTTTGGGCAGAACGCTCGTGAGAATTGGCCGGAAAACGCCCGGCGAAGTCATTCGGGCGCCGCATGTCTGCTGGGCCGCCCCCCCCCCGGGCCTTGAAGGCATTTTGAGTGCCCGCACACGATCGCCGCCAAGAGGCACTCCACAAGATCGATTGCACCGAGAACAACGCCCGTGGATCCTCGACCTGCGGGGGTCCTATCCCTGGCGGTCTACCATGGGGCCAGGCCCATCACAAAGTCCGGTCTGGAACGCTCGCCTGCTTCCCCAACCTTCTGCTTCCGGGGTCCTGTCCCTCATGGCCTCCATATCGGAAACACTTAGTCCCGCAGCCACGCATCTCCAAACCACGAAGTCTCCATCGGCGCCTCCTGGTGCTTCAGACAACGCTCAGAGTGTGATAAACCTGTATGACCAAAATGAGGTCATCCCCATCCTTGGCCGCCCGATCTACCCGAAAGACGGAGGCGCACACCAGGCCACCACCCGTCCTTCAACTCTGCACCGGGAACGCCCCACTGCGCCGGCGTGCCCGGGTGGGCCGCGTCTTTTCTGTGCCATTTCTGGGCGGCAGCAACAAGCCCTGGGCGAGAAAGGGACTGGGCCATGGAGAGCATGGCTGTCCGCAGGGCTGCCCTACGCCGGCCAATTCTCACGAGCGTTCTGCCCAAACCAATCCTGGTTTGGGCAGAACGCTCGTGAGAATTGGCCGGAAAACGCCCGGCGAAGTCATTCGGGCGCTGCACGTCTGCTGGGCCGCCCACCCCCCGGTGCCTTGAAGGGCATTGAGAGTGTCCGCACCGGATCGCCGCCAGGAGGCACTCCACAAGATGGAATGCAGCGATGACAACGCGCGTGGATCCTCGACCTGCGGGGGTCCCATCCCTGGCGCTCTACCATGGGGCCAGGCCCATCACGAAGTCCGGTCTGCAACCCTCGCCTCCTTCACAAACCTTCTGCTTCCGGGGTCCTGTCCCTCATGGCCTCCATATCGGAAACCCTTAGTCCCGCTGCCACGCATCTCCCAACCACGCAGTCTCCATCGGCGCCTCCTGGTGCTTCAGACAACGCTCAGAGTGTGATAAACCTGTATGACCAAAATGAGGTCATCTCCATCCTTTGCCGCCCGATCTACCCGAAAGACGGAGGCGCACACCAGGCAAAAACCCGTCCTTCAACTCTGCTCCAGGAATGCTCCACTGCGCCTGCGTGCCCAGTTGGGCCGCGTCTTTTCCGTGCCATTTCTGGGCGGCAGCAACATGCCCTCAGCGAGAAAGGGCCCTGGGCCATGGAGAGCATGGCTGTCCGCAGGGCTGCCTTACGCCGGCCAATTCTCACGAGCGTTCTGCCCAAACCTCCTGGTTTGGGCAGAACGCTCGTGAGAATTGGCCGGAAAACGCCGGGCAAAGTCATTCGGGCGCTGCATGTCTGCTGGGTCGCCCCACCCCCCGGGGCCTTAAAGGGCATTGTGAGTGTCCGCACCGGATCGCCGACAGGAGGCAATCCTCAAGATGGAATGCAGCGAGGACAACGCCCGTGGATCCTCGACCTGCGGGGGTCCCATTCCTGGCGCTCTACCATGAGGCCAGGCCCATCACGACGTCCGATTTGCAACGCTCGCCTGCTTCCCCAACCTTCTGCTTCCGGGGTCCTGTCCCTCTTGGCCTCCATATCGGAAAACCTTAGTCCCGCAGCCACGCATCTCCCAACCACGCAGTCTCCATCGGGCATCCTGGTGCTTCGGATATCCCTCAGAGTGAGATAAACCTGTATGACTAAAATGAGGTCATCCCCATCCTTTGCCGCCCCATCTACCTGAAAGACGGAGGCGCACACCAGTCCAGCACCCGCCCTTCAACTCTGATCCGGGTACACTCCACTGCGCCGGCGTACCCGGGTGGACCGCGTCTTTTCCGTGCCATTTCTGGGCGGTAGCAACATGCCCTCAGCGAGAAAGGGCCCTGGGCCATGGAGAGCAGGTCGGTCCACAGGGCTGCCCTATGCCGGCCAATTCTCACGAGCGTTCTGCCCAAACCAATCCTGGTTTGGGCAGAACGCTCGTAAGAATTGGCCGGAAAACGCCCGGCGAAGTCATTTGGACGCTGCACGTCTGCTGGGCCGCGCCCCCCCCCGGTGCCTTGAAGGGCATTGTGAGTGTCCGCACCGGATCGCCGCCAGGAGGCACTCCACAAGATGGATTGCACCGAGGACGACGCCCGCGGATCCTCGACCTGCGGGGGTCCTATCCCTGGCGCTCTACCATGGGGCCAGGCCCATCACGAAGTCCGGTCTGCAACGCTCGCCTCCTTCCCCAAACTTCTGCTTCCGGGGTCCTGTCCCTCATGGCCTCCATATTGGAAACCCGTAGTCCCGTACCCACGCTTCGCCCAACCACGAAGTATGCATCGGCGCCTCCTGGTGCTTCGGACAACCCTCAGAGAGAGAAAAACCTGTTCACCAAAATGAGGTCATGCCCATCCTTTGCCGCCCCATCTACCCGAAAGTCGGAAGCGCACACCAGTCCACCACCCGTCCTTCAACTCTGCTCAGGGAACGCTCCACTGAGTCGGCGTACCAGGGTGAGCCGCGTCTTTTCCGTGCCATTTCTAGGCGGTAGCAATATGCCCTGGGCGAGAAAGGGCCCTGGGCCATGGAGAGCAGGGCGGTCCGCAGAGCTGCCCTACGCCGGCCAATTCTCACGAGCGTTCTGCCCAAACCAATCCTGGTTTGGGCAGAACGCTCGTGAGAATTGGCCGGAAAAGCCCCGGCGAAGTCATTCGGGCGCCGCACGTCTGCTGGGCCGCACCCCCGGGCCTTGAAGGCATTTTGAGTGCCCGCACCCGATCGCCGCCAAGAGGCACTCCACAAGATGGATTGCACCGAGGACGACGCCCGTGGATCCTCGACCTGCGGGGGTCACATCCCTGGCGGTCTACCATGGGGCCAGGCCCATCACAAAGTCCGGTCTGGAACGCTCGCCTGCTTCCCCAACCTTCTGCTTCCAGGGTCCTGTCCCTCATGGCCTCCATATCGGAAACCCTTAGTCCCACAGCCACGCATCTCCCAACCACGCAGTCTCCATCGGGCATCCTGGTGCTTCGGATATCCCTCAGAGTGAGATAAACCTGTATGACCAAAATGAGGTCATCCCCATTCTTTACCGCCCCATCTACCTGAAAGACGGAGGTGCACACCAGTCCACCACCCGTCCTTCAACTCTGATCCAGGAACGCTCCACTGCGCCTTCGTGCCCAGTTGGGCCGCGTCTTTTCCGTGCCCTTTCTGGGTGCAGCAATATGCCCTGGGCGAGAAAGGGCTCTGGGCCATGGAGAGCAGGGCGGTCCGGAGAGCTGCCCTACGCCGGCCAATTCTCACGAGCGTTCGTGAGAATTGGCCGGAAAACGCCCGGCGAAGTCATTCGGGCGCTGCACGTCTGCTGGGCCGCCCACCCCCCGGTGCCTTGAAGGGCATGGAGAGTGTCCGCACCGGATCGCCGCCAGGAGGCACTCCACAAGATGGAATGCAGCGATGACAACGCGCGTAGATCCTCGACCTGCGGGGGTCCCATCCCTGGCGCTCTACCATGGGGCCAGGCCCATCACGAAGTCCGGTCTGCAACCCTCGCCTCCTTCACAAACCTTCTGCTTCCGGGGTCCTGTCCCTCATGGCCTCCATATCGGAAACCCTTAGTCCCGCTGCCACGCATCTCCCAACCACGCAGTCTCCATCGGCGCCTCCTGGTGCTTCAGACAACGCTCAGAGTGTGATAAACCTGTATGACCAAAATGAGGTCATCTCCATCCTTTGCCGCCCGATCTACCCGAAAGACGGAGGCGCACACCAGGCAAAAACCCGTCCTTCAACTCTGCTCCAGGAATGCTCCGCTGCGCCTGCGTGCCCAGTTGGGCCGCGTCTTTTCCGTGCCATTTCTGGGCGGCAGCAATATGCCCTGGGCGAGAAAGGGCCCTGGGCCATGGAGAGCATAGCGGTCCGCAGAGCTGCCCTACGCCGGCCAATTGTCACGAGCGTTCTGCCCAAACCAATCCTGTTTTGGGCAGAACGCTCGTGAGAATTGGCCGGAAAACGCCCGGCGAAGTCATTCGGGCGCCGCATGTCTGCTGGGCCGCCCCCCCCCCGGGCCTTGAAGGCATTTTGAGTGCCCGCACACGATCGCCGCCAAGAGGCACTCCACAAGATCGATTGCACCGAGAACAACGCCCGTGGATCCTCGACCTGCGGGGGTCCTATCCCTGGCGGTCTACCATGGGGCCAGGCCCATCACAAAGTCCGGTCTGGAACGCTCGCCTGCTTCCCCAACCTTCTGCTTCCGGGGTCCTGTCCCTCATGGCCTCCATATCGGAAACACTTAGTCCCGCAGCCACGCATCTCCAAACCACGCAGTCTCCATCGGCGCCTCCTGGTGCTTCAGACAACGCTCAGAGTGTGATAAACCTGTATGACCAAAATGAGGTCATCCCCATCCTTGGCCGCCCGATCTACCCGAAAGACGGAGGCGCACACCAGGCCACCACCCGTCCTTCAACTCTGCACCGGGAACGCCCCACTGCGCCGGCGTGCCCGGGTGGGCCGCGTCTTTTCTGTGCCATTTCTGGGCGGCAGCAACAAGCCCTGGGCGAGAAAGGGACTGGGCCATGGAGAGCATGGCTGTCCGCAGGGCTGCCCTACGCCGGCCAATTCTCACGAGCGTTCTGCCCAAACCAATCCTGGTTTGGGCAGAACGCTCGTGAGAATTGGCCGGAAAACGCCCGGCGAAGTCATTCGGGCGCTGCACGTCTGCTGGGCCGCCCACCCCCCGGTGCCTTGAAGGGCATTGAGAGTGTCCGCACCGGATCGCCGCCAGGAGGCACTCCACAAGATGGAATGCAGCGATGACAACGCGCGTGGATCCTCGACCTGCGGGGGTCCCATCCCTGGCGCTCTACCATGGGGCCAGGCCCATCACGAAGTCCGGTCTGCAACCCTCGCCTCCTTCACAAACCTTCTGCTTCCGGGGTCCTGTCCCTCATGGCCTCCATATCGGAAACCCTTAGTCCCGCTGCCACGCATCTCCCAACCACGCAGTCTCCATCGGCGCCTCCTGGTGCTTCAGACAACGCTCAGAGTGTGATAAACCTGTATGACCAAAATGAGGTCATCTCCATCCTTTGCCGCCCGATCTACCCGAAAGACGGAGGCGCACACCAGGCAAAAACCCGTCCTTCAACTCTGCTCCAGGAATGCTCCACTGCGCCTGCGTGCCCAGTTGGGCCGCGTCTTTTCCGTGCCATTTCTGGGCGGCAGCAACATGCCCTCAGCGAGAAAGGGCCCTGGGCCATGGAGAGCATGGCTGTCCGCAGGGCTGCCTTACGCCGGCCAATTCTCACGAGCGTTCTGCCCAAACCTCCTGGTTTGGGCAGAACGCTCGTGAGAATTGGCCGGAAAACGCCGGGCAAAGTCATTCGGGCGCTGCATGTCTGCTGGGTCGCCCCACCCCCCGGGGCCTTAAAGGGCATTGTGAGTGTCCGCACCGGATCGCCGACAGGAGGCAATCCTCAAGATGGAATGCAGCGAGGACAACGCCCGTGGATCCTCGACCTGCGGGGGTCCCATTCCTGGCGCTCTACCATGAGGCCAGGCCCATCACGACGTCCGATTTGCAACGCTCGCCTGCTTCCCCAACCTTCTGCTTCCGGGGTCCTGTCCCTCTTGGCCTCCATATCGGAAAACCTTAGTCCCGCAGCCACGCATCTCCCAACCACGCAGTCTCCATCGGGCATCCTGGTGCTTCGGATATCCCTCAGAGTGAGATAAACCTGTATGACTAAAATGAGGTCATCCCCATCCTTTGCCGCCCCATCTACCTGAAAGACGGAGGCGCACACCAGTCCAGCACCCGCCCTTCAACTCTGATCCGGGTACACTCCACTGCGCCGGCGTACCCGGGTGGACCGCGTCTTTTCCGTGCCATTTCTGGGCGGTAGCAACATGCCCTCAGCGAGAAAGGGCCCTGGGCCATGGAGAGCAGGTCGGTCCACAGGGCTGCCCTATGCCGGCCAATTCTCACGAGCGTTCTGCCCAAACCAATCCTGGTTTGGGCAGAACGCTCGTAAGAATTGGCCGGAAAACGCCCGGCGAAGTCATTTGGACGCTGCACGTCTGCTGGGCCGCGCCCCCCCCCGGTGCCTTGAAGGGCATTGTGAGTGTCCGCACCGGATCGCCGCCAGGAGGCACTCCACAAGATGGAATGCAGCGAGGACAACGCCCGTGGATCCTCGACCTGCGGGGGTCCCATCCCTGGCGCTCTACCCTGGGGCCAGGCCCATCACGAAGTCCGGTCTGCAACGCTCGCCTCCTTCCCCAAACTTCTGCTTCCGGGGTCCTGTCCCTCATGGCCTCCATATCGGAAACCCGTAGTCCCGTACCCACGCATCGCCCAACCACGAAGTCTGCATCGGCGCCTCCTGGTGCTTCGGACAACCCTCAGAGAGAGATAAACCTGTTCACCAAAATGAGGTCATGCCCATCCTTTGCCGCCCCATCTACCCGAAAGTCGGAGGCGCACACCAGGCCACCACCCGTCCTTCAACTCTGCTCCGGGAACGCTCCACTGCGCCGGCGAGCCCGGGTGGGCCGCTTCTTTTCCGTGCCATTTCTGGGCGGCAGCAACAAGCCCTGGGTGAGAAAGAGCCCTGGGCCATGGAAAGCAGGGCTGTCCGCAGGGCTGCCCTACGCCGGCCAATTCTCACGAGCGTTCTGCCCCAACCAATCCTGGTTTGGGCAGAACGCTCGTGAGAATTGGCCGGAAAACGCCCGGTGAAGTCATTCGGGCGCCGCACGTCTGCTGGGCCGCCCCCCCTCGTGCCTTGATGGCATTTTGAGTGCCCGCACCTGATCGCCGCCAAGAGGCAATCCACAAGATGGATTGCACCGAGGTCAACACCCGTGGATCCTCGACCTGCGGGGGTCACATCCCTGGCGGTCTACCATGGGGCCAGGCCCATCACAAAGTCCGGTCTGGAACGCTCGCCTGCTTCCCCAACCTTCTGCTTCTAGGGTCCTGTCCCTCATCGCCTCCATATCGGAAACCCTTAGTCCCGCAGCAACGCATCTCCCAACCACGCAGTCTCCATCGGGCATCCTGGTGCTTCGGATATCCCTCAGAGTGAGATAAACCTATAGGACCAAAATGAGGTCATCCCCGCCCCATCTACCTGAAAGACGGAAGCGCACACCAGTCCACCACCCGTCCTTCAACTCTGATCCGGATATGCTCCACTGCCGTTGTTCCCAGTTGGGCCGCGTCTCTTCCGTGCCATTTCTGAGCGGCAGCAATATGCCCTGGGCGAGAAAGGACCCTGGGCCATGGAGAGCAGGGCGGTCCGCAGGGCTGCCCTACGCCGGCCAATTCTCACGGGCGTTCTACACAAACCACTCCTGGTTTGGGCAGAACGCTCGTGAGAATTGGCCGGAAAACGCACGGCGAAGTCATTCGGGCGTCGCACGTCTGCTGGGCCTCCCGCACCCCGGGGCCTTGAAGGGCATTGTGAGTGTCCGCACCGGATCGCCGCCAGGAGGCACTCCACAAGATGGATTGCACCGAGGACGACGCCCGCGGATCCTCGACCTGCGGGGGTCCTATCCCTGGCGCTCTACCATGGGGCCAGGCCCATCACGAAGTCCGGTCTGCAACGCTCGCCTCCTTCCCCAAACTTCTGCTTCCGGGGTCCTGTCCCTCATGGCCTCCATATCGGAAACCCGTAGTCCCGTACCCACGCTTCGCCCAACCACGAAGTATGCATCGGCGCCTCCTGGTGCTTCGGACAACCCTCAGAGAGAGAAAAACCTGTTCACCAAAATGAGGTCATGCCCATCCTTTGCCGCCCCATCTACCCGAAAGTCGGAGGCGCACACCAGTCCACCACCCGTCCTTCAACTCTGCTCAGGGAACGCTCCACTGCGTCGGCGTACCAGGGTGAGCCGCGTCTTTTCCGTGCCATTTCTATGCGGTAGCAATATGCCCTGGGCGAGAAAGGGCCCTGGGCCATGGAGAGCAGGGCGGTCCGCAGAGCTGCCCTACGCCGGCCAATTCTCACGAGCGTTCTGCCCAAACCAGGATTGGTTTGGGCAGAACGCTCGTGAGAATTGGCCGGAAAACGCCCGGCGAAGTCATTCTGGCGCTGCACGTCTGCTGGGCCGAACCCCCCCGGGGCCTTGAAGGGCATTGTGAGTGTCCGCAACCGATCGCCGCCAGGAAGCAATCCACAAGATGGAATGCAGCGAGGACAACACCCGTGGATCCTCGACCTGCGGGGGTCCCATCCCTGGCGCTCTACCATAGGGCCAGGCCCATCACGAAGTCCGGTTTGGAACGCTCACCTGCCTCCCCAACCTTCGCTTCCGGGTTCCTGTCCCTCATGGCCTCCATATCGGAAACCCTTAGTCCCGCAGCCACGCATCTCCCAACCACGCAGTCTGCATCGGCGTCCGCCGGTGCTTCGGACAACCCTCAGAGTGAGATAAACTTGTTCACCAAAATGAGGTCATCCCCATCCTTTGCCGCCCCATCTACCTGAAAGTCGGAGGCGCACACCAGTCCACCACCCGTCCTTCAACTCTGATCCGGGAACACTCCACTGCGCCGGCGTGCCCAGTTGGGCCGCGTCTTTTCCGTGCCATTTCTGGGCGGCAGCAATATGCCCTGGGCGAGAAAGGGCCCTGGGCCATGGAGAGCAGGGCGGTCCGCAGAGCTGCCCTACGCCGGCCAATTCTCACGAGCGTTCTGCCCAAACCAATCCTGGTTTGGGCAGAACGCTCGTGAGAATTGGCCGGAAAAGCCCCGGCGAAGTCATTCGGGCGCTGCACGTCTGCTGGGCCGCCCCCCCCGGGCCTTGAAGGCATTTTGAGTGCCCGAACCCGATCGCCGCCAAGAGGCACTCCACAAGATGGATTGCACCGAGGACGACGCCCGTGGATCCTCGACCTGCGGGGGTCACATCCCTGGCGGTCTACCATGGGGCCAGGCCCATCACAAAGTCCGGTCTGGAACGCTCGCCTGCTTCCCCAACCTTCTGCTTCCAGGGTCCTGTCCCTCATGGCCTCCATATCGGAAACCCTTAGTCCCACAGCCACGCATCTCCCAACCACGCAGTCTCCATCGGGCATCCTGGTGCTTCGGATATCCCTCAGAGTGAGATAAACCTGTATGACCAAAATGAGGTCATCCCCATTTTTTACCGCCCCATCTACCTGAAAGACGGAGGTGCACACCAGTCCACCACCCGTCCTTCAACTCTGATCCAGGAACGCTCCACTGCGCCTTCGTGCCCAGTTGGGCCGCGTCTTTTCCGTGCCCTTTCTGGGTGCAGCAATATGCCCTGGGCGAGAAAGGGCTCTGGGCCATGGAGAGCAGGGCGGTCCGGAGAGCTGCCCTACGCCGGCCAATTCTCACGAGCGTTCTGCCCAAACCAATCCTGGTTTGGGCAGAACGCTCGTGAGAATTGTCCGGAAAACGCCCGGCGAAGTCATTCGGGCGCTGCACGTCTGCTGGGCCGCCCACCCCCCGGTGCCTTGAAGGGCATTGAGAGTGTCCGCACCGGATCGCCGCCAGGAGGCACTCCACAAGATGGAATGCAGCGATGACAACGCGCGTGGATCCTCGACCTGCGGGGGTCCCATCCCTGGCGCTCTACCATGGGGCCAGGCCCATCACGAAGTCCGGTCGGCAACCCTCGCCTCCTTCACAAACCTTCTGCTTCCGGGGTCCTGTCCCTCATGGCCTCCATATCGGAAACCCTTAGTCCCGCTGCCACGCATCTCCCAACCACGCAGTCTCCATCGGCGCCTCCTGGTGCTTCAGACAACGCTCAGAGTGTGATAAACCTGTATGACCAAAATGAGGTCATCTCCATCCTTTGCCGCCCGATCTACCCGAAAGACGGAGGCGCACACCAGGCAAAAACCCGTCCTTCAACTCTGCTCCAGGAATGCTCCACTGCGCCTGCGTGCCCAGTTGGGCCGCGTCTTTTCCGTGCCATTTCTGGGCGGCAGCAATATGCCCTGGGCGAGAAAGGGCCCTGGGCCATGGAGAGCAGGGCGGTCCGCAGAGCTGCCCTACGCCGGCCAATTGTCACGAGCGTTCTGCCCAAACCAATAATGTTTTGGGCAGAACGCTCGTGAGAATTGGCCGGAAAACACCCGGCGAAGTCATTTGGGCGCCGCATGTCTGCTGGGCCGCCCCCCCCCCGGGCCTTGAAGGCATTTTGAGTGCCCGCACACGATCGCCGCCAAGAGGCACTCCACAAGATCGATTGCACCGAGAACAACGCCCGTGGATCCTCGACCTGCGGGGGTCCTATCCCTGGCGGTCTACCATGGGGCCAGGCCCATCACAAAGTCCGGTCTGGAACGCTCGCCTGCTTCCCCAACCTTCTGCTTCCGGGGTCCTGTCCCTCATGGCCTCCATATCGGAAACACTTAGTCCCGCAGCCACGCATCTCTAAACCACGCAGTCTCCATCGGCGCCTCCTGGTGCTTCAGACAACGCTCAGAGTGTGATAAACCTGTATGACCAAAATGAGGTCATCCCCATCCTTGGCCGCCCGATCTACCCGAAAGACGGAGGCGCACACCAGGCCACCACCCGTCCTTCAACTCTGCACCAGGAACGCCCCACTGCGCCGGCGTGCCCGGGTGGGCCGCGTCTTTTCTGTGCCATTTCTGGTCGGCAGCAACAAGCCCTGGGCGAGAAAGGGCCCTGGGCCATGGAGAGCATGGCTGTCCGCAGGGCTGCACTACGCCGGCCAATTCTCACGAGCGTTCTGCCCAAACCAATCCTGGTTTGGGCAGAACGCTCGTGAGAATTGGCCGGAAAACGCCCGGCGAAGTCATTCGGGCGCTGCACGTCTGCTGGGCCGCCCACCCCCCGGTGCCTTGAAGGGCATTGAGAGTGTCCGCACCGGATCGCCGCCAGGAGGCACTCCACAAGATGGAATGCAGCGATGACAACGCGCGTGGATCCTCGACCTGCGGGGGTCCCATCCCTGGCGCTCGACCATGGGGCCAGGCCCATCACGAAGTCCGGTCTGCAACCCTCGCCTCCTTCACAAACCTTCTGCTTCCGGGGTCCTGTCCCTCATGGCCTCCATATCGGAAACCCTTACTCCCGCTGCCACGCATCTCCCAACCACGCAGTCTCCATCGGCGCCTCCTGGTGCTTCAGACAACGCTCAGAGTGTGATAAACCTGTATGACCAAAATGAGGTCATCCCCATCCTTGGCCGCCCGATCTACCCGAAAGACGGAGGCGCACACCAGGCCACCACCCGTCCTTCAACTCTGCACCGGGAACGCCCCACTGCGCCGGCGTGCCCGGGTGGGCCGCGTCTTTTCTGTGCCATATCTGGGCGGCAGCAACAAGCCCTGGGCGAGAAAGGGCCCTGGGCCATGGAGAGCATGGCTGTCCGCAGGGCTGCCCTACGCCGGCCAATTCTCACGAGCATTCTGCCCAAACCAATCCTGGTTTGGGCAGAACGCTCGTGAGAATTGGCCGGAAAACGCCCGGCGAAGTCATTTGGACGCTGCACGTCTGCTGGGCCGCGCCCCCCCCGGTGCCTTGAAGGGCATTGTGAGTGTCCGCACCGGATCGCCGCCAGGAGGCACTCCACAAGATGGAATGCAGCGAGGACAACGCCCGTGGATCCTCGACCTGCGGGGGTCCCATCCCTGGCGCTCTACCCTGGGGCCAGGCCCATCACGAAGTCCGGTCTGCAACGCTCGCCTCCTTCCCCAAACTTCTGCTTCCGGGGTCCTGTCCCTCATGGCCTCCATATCGGAAACCCGTAGTCCCGTACCCACGCATCGCCCAACCACGAAGTCTGCATCGGCGCCTCCTGGTGCTTCGGACAACCCTCAGAGAGAGATAAACCTGTTCACCAAAATGAGGTCATGCCCATCCTTTGCCGCCCCATCTACCCGAAAGTCGGAGGCGCACACCAGGCCACCACCCGTCCTTCAACTCTGCTCCGGGAACGCTCCACTGCGCCGGCGAGCCCGGGTGGGCCGCTTCTTTTCCGTGCCATTTCTGGGCGGCAGCAACAAGCCCTGGGTGAGAAAGAGCCCTGGGCCATGGAAAGCAGGGCTGTCCGCAGGGCTGCCCTACGCCGGCCAATTCTCACGAGCGTTCTGCCCCAACCAATCCTGGTTTGGGCAGAACGCTCGTGAGAATAGGCCGGAAAACGCCCAGCGAAGTCATTCGGGCGCTGCACGTCTGCTGGGCCGACCCCCACGGGGCCTTGAAGGGCATTGTGAATGTCCGCAACCGATCGCCGCCAGGAGGCAATCCACAAGATGGAATGCAGCGAGGTCAACGCCCGTGGATCCTCGACCTGCGGTGGTCCCATCCCTGGCGCTCTACCATAGTGCCAGGCCCATCACGAAGTCCGGTTTGGAACGCTCACCTGCCTCCCCAACCTTCTGCTTCCGGGGTCCTGTCCCTCATGGCCTCCATATCGGAAACCCTTAGTCCAGCAGCCACGCATCTCCCAACCACGCAGTCTCCATCGGCGCCTCCTGGTGCTTCAGAGAACGCTCAGAGTGTGATAAACCTGTATGACCAAAATGAGGTCATCTCCATCCTTGGCCGCCCGAAATACCCGAAAGACGGAGGCGCACACCTGGCCAAAACCCGTCCTTCAACTGTGCTCCAGGAACGCTCCACTGCGCCGGCATGCCCGGGTGGGCCGCGTTTTTTCCGTGCCATTTCTGGGCGGCAGCATCATGCCCTGGGCGAGAAAGGGCCCTGGGCCATGGAGGGCAGGGCGGTCCGAAGGGCTACCCTACGCCGGCCAACTCTCACGGGCGTTCTACACAAACCAATCCTGGTTTGGGCAGAACGCTCGTGAGAATTGGCCGGAAAACGCCCGGTGAAGTCATTCGGGCGCCGCACGTCTGCTGGGCCGCCCCCCCTCGTGCCTTGATGGCATTTTGAGTGCCCGCACCTGATCGCCGCCAAGAGGCAATCCACAAGATGGATTGCACCGAGGTCAACACCCGTGGATCCTCGACCTGCGGGGGTCACATCCCTGGCGGTCTACCATGGGGCCAGGCCCATCACAAAGTCCGGTCTGGAACGCTCGCCTGCTCCCCCAACCTTCTGCTTCTAGGGTCCTGTCCCTCATCGCCTCCATATCGGAAACCCTTAGTCCCGCAGCAACGCATCTCCCAACCACGCAGTCTCCATCGGGCATCCTGGTGCTTCGGATATCCCTCAGAGTGAGATAAACCTATAGGACCAAAATGAGGTCATCCCCGCCCCATCTACCTGAAAGACGGAAGCGCACACCAGTCCACCACCCGTCCTTCAACTCTGATCCGGATATGCTCCACTGCCGTTGTTCCCAGTTGGGCCGCGTCTCTTCCGTGCCATTTCTGAGCGGCAGCAATATGCCCTGGGCGAGAAATGACCCTGGGCCATGGAGAGCAGGGCGGTCCGCAGGGCTGCCCTACGCCGGCCAATTCTCACGGGCGTTCTACACAAACCACTCCTGGTTTGGGCAGAACGCTCGTGAGAATTGGCCGGAAAACGCCCGGCGAAGTCATTCGGGCGCCGCACGTCTGCTGGGCCTCCCGCACCCCGGGCCTTGAAGGGCATTGTGAGTGTCCGCACCGGATCGCCGCCAGGAGGCACTCCACAAGATGGATTGCACCGAGGACGACGCCCGCGGATCCTCGACCTGCGGGGGTCCTATCCCTGGCGCTCTACCATGGGCCCAGGCCCATCACGAAGTCCGGTCTGCAACGCTCGCCTCCTTCCCCAAACTTCTGCTTCCGGGGTCCTGTCCCTCATGGCCTCCATATCGGAAACCCGTAGTCCCGTACCCACGCTTCGCCCAACCAGGAAGTATGCATCGGCGCCTCCTGGTGCTTCGGACAACCCTCAGAGAGAGAAAAACCTGTTCACCAAAATGAGGTCATGCCCATCCTTTGCCGCCCCATCTACCCGAAAGTCGGAGGCGCACACCAGTCCACCACCCGTCCTTCAACTCTGCTCAGGGAACGCTCCACTGCGTCGGCGTACCAGGGTGAGCCGCGTCTTTTCCGTGCCATTTCTAGGCGGTAGCAATATGCCCTGGGCGAGAAAGGGCCCTGGGCCATGGAGAGCAGGGCGGTCCGCAGAGCTGCCCTACGCCGGCCAATTCTCACGAGCGTTCTGCCCAAACCAGGATTGGTTTGGGCAGAACGCTCGTGAGAATTGGCCGGAAAACGCCCGGCGAAGTCATTCTGGCGCTGCACGTCTGCTGGGCCGACCCCCCCGGGGCCTTGAAGGGCATTGTGAGTGTCCGCAACCGATCGCCGCCAGGAAGCAATCCACAAGATGGAATGCAGCGAGGACAACACCCGTGGATCCTCGACCTGCGGGGGTCCCATCCCTGGCGCTCTACCATAGGGCCAGGCCCATCATGAAGTCCAGTTTGGAACGCTCACCTGCCTCCCCAACCTTCGCTTCCGGGTTCCTGTCCCTCATGGCCTCCATATAGGAAACCCTTAGTCCCGCAGCCACGGATCTCCCAACCACGCAGTCTGCATCGGCGTCCGCCGGTGCTTCGGACAACCCTCAGAGTGAGATAAACTTGTTCACCAAAATGAGGTCATCCCCATCCTTTGCCGCCCCATCTACCTGAAAGTCGGAGGCGCACACCAGTCCACCACCCGTCCTTCAACTCTGATCCGGGAACACTCCACTGCGCCGGCGTGCCCAGTTGGGCCGTGTCTTTTCCGTGCCATTTCTGGGCGGCAGCAATATGCCCTGGGCGAGAAAGGGCCCTGGGCCATGGAGAGCAGGGCGGTCCGCAGAGCTGCCCTACGCCGGCCAATTCTCACGAGCGTTCTGCCCAAACCAATACTGGTTTGGGCAGAACGCTCGTGAGAATTGGCCGGAAAAGCCCCGGCGAAGTCATTCGGGCGCCGCACGTCTGCTGGGCCGCCCCCCCCGGGCCTTGAAGGCATTTTGAGTGCCCGAACCCGATCGCCGCCAAGAGGCACTCCACAAGATGGATTGCACCGAGGACGACGCCCGTGGATCCTCGACCTGCGGGGGTCACATCCCTGGCGGTCTACCATGGGGCCAGGCCCATCACAAAGTCCGGTCTGGAACGCTCGCCTGCTTCCCCAACCTTCTGCTTCCAGGGTCCTGTCCCTCATGGCCTCCATATCGGAAACCCTTAGACCCACAGCCACGCATCTCCCAACCACGCAGTCTCCATCGGGCATCCTGGTGCTTCGGATATCCCTCAGAGTGAGATAAACCTGTATGACCAAAATGTGGTCATCCCCATTCTTTACCGCCCCATCTACCTGAAAGACGGAGGTGCACACCAGTCCACCACCCGTCCTTCAACTCTGATCCAGGAACGCTCCACTGCGCCTTCGTGCCCAGTTGGGCCGCGTCTTTTCCGTGCCCTTTCTGGGTGCAGCAATATGCCCTGGGCGAGAAAGGGCTCTGGGCCATGGAGAGCAGGGCGGTCCGGAGAGCTGCCCTACGCCGGCCAATTCTCACGAGCGTTCTGCCCAAACCAATGGTTTGGGCAGAACGCTCGTGAGAATTGGCCGGAAAACGCCCGGCGAAATCATTCGGGCGCTGCACGTCTGCTGGGCCGCCCACCCCCCGGTGCCTTGAAGGGCATTGAGAGTGTCCGCACCGGATCGCCGCCAGGAGGCACTCCACAAGATGGAATGCAGCGATGACAACGCGCGTGGATCCTCGACCTGCGGGGGTCCCATCCCTGGCGCTCTACCATGGGGCCAGGCCCATCACGAAGTCCGGTCTGCAACCCTCGCCTCCTTCACAAACCTTCTGCTTCCGGGGTCCTGTCCCTCATGGCCTCCATATCGGAAACCCTTAGTCCCGCTGCCACGCATCTCCCAACCACGCAGTCTCCATCGGCGCCTCCTGGTGCTTCAGACAACGCTCAGAGTGTGATAAACCTGTATGACCAAAATGAGGTCATCTCCATCCTTTGCCGCCCGATCTACCCGAAAGACGGAGGCGCACACCAGGCAAAAACCCGTCCTTCAACTCTGCTCCAGGAATGCTCCACTGCGCCTGCGTGCCCAGTTGGGCCGCGTCTTTTCCGTGCCATTTCTGGGCGGCAGCAATATGCCCTGGGCGAGAAAGGGCCCTGGGCCATGGAGAGCATAGCGGTCCGCAGAGCTGCCCTACGCCGGCCAATTGTCACGAGCGTTCTGCCCAAACCAATCCTGTTTTGGGCAGAACGCTCGTGAGAATTGGCCGGAAAACGCCCGGCGAAGTCATTCGGGCGCCGCATGTCTGCTGGGCCGCCCACCCCTCGGGCCTTGAAGGCATTTTGAGTGCCCGCACACGATCGCCGCCAAGAGGCACTCCACAAGATCGATTGCACCGAGAACAACGCCCGTGGATCCTCGACCTGCGGGGGTCCTATCCCTGGCGGTCTACCATGGGGCCAGGCCCATCACAAAGTCCGGTCTGGAACGCTCGCCTGCTTCCCCAACCTTCTGCTTCCGGGGTCCTGTCCCTCATGGCCTCCATATCGGAAACACTTAGTCCCGCAGCCACGCATCTCCAAACCACGCAGTCTCCATCGGCGCCTCCTGGTGCTTCAGACAACGCTCAGAGTGTGATAAACCTGTATGACCAAAATGAGGTCATCCCCATCCTTGGCCGCCCGATCTACCCGAAAGACGGAGGCGCACACCAGGCCACCACCCGTCCTTCAACTCTGCACCGGGAACGCCCCACTGCGCCGGCGTGCCCGGGTGGGCCGCGTCTTTTCTGTGCCATTTCTGGGCGGCAGCAACAAGCCCTGGGCGAGAAAGGGCCCTGGGCCATGGAGAGCATGGCTGTCCGCAGGGCTGCTCTACACCGGCCAATTCTCACGAGCGTTCTGCCCAAACCAATCCTGGTTTGGGCAGAACGCTCGTGAGAATTGGCCGGAAAACGCCCGGCGAAATCATTCGGGCGCTGCACGTCTGCTGGGCCGCCCACCCCCCGGTGCCTTGAAGGGCATTGAGAGTGTCCGCACCGGATCGCCGCCAGGAGGCACTCCACAAGATGGAATGCAGCGATGACAACGCGCGTGGATCCTCGACCTGCAGGGGTCCCATCCCTGGCGCTCTACCATGGGGCCAGGCCCATCACGAAGTTCGGTCTGCAACCCTCGCCTCCTTCACAAACCTTCTGCTTCCAGGGTCCTGTCCCTCATGGCCTCCATATCGGAAACCCTTAGTCCCGCTGCCACGCATCTCCCAACCACGCAGTCTCCATCGGCCCCTCCTGGTGCTTCAGACAACGCTCAGAGTGTGATAAACCTGTATGACCAAAATGAGGTCATCTCCATCCTTTGCCGCCCGATCTACCCGAAAGACGGAGGCGCACACCAGGCAAAAACCCGTCCTTCAACTCTGCTCCAGGAATGCTCCACTGCGCCTGCGTGCCCAGTTGGGCCGCGTCTTTTCCGTGCCATTTCTGGGCAGCAGCAATATGCCCTGGGCGAGAAAGGGCCCTGGGCCATGGAGAGCATAGCGGTCCGCAGAGCTGCCCTACGCCGGCCAATTGTCACGAGCGTTCTGCCCAAACCAATCCTGTTTTGGGCAGAACGCTCGTGAGAATTGGCCGGAAAACGCCCGGCGAAGTCATTCGGGCGCCGCATGTCTGCTGGGCCGCCCCCCCCCGGGCCTTGAAGGCATTTTGAGTGCCCGCACACGATCGCCGCCAAGAGGCACTCCACAAGATCGATTGCACCGAGAACAACGCCCGTGGATCCTCGACCTGCGGGGGTCCTATCCCTGGCGGTCTACCATGGGGCCAGGCCCATCACAAAGTCCGGTCTGGAACGCTCGCCTGCTTCCCCAACCTTCTGCTTCCGGGGTCCTGTCCCTCATGGCCTCCATATCGGAAACACTTAGTCCCGCAGCCACGCATCTCCCAACCACGCAGTCTCCATCGGCGCCTCCTGGTGCTTCAGACAACGCTCAGAGTGTGATAAACCTGTATGACCAAAATGAGGTCATCCCCATCCTTGGCCGCCCGATCTACCCGAAAGACGGAGGCGCACACCAGGCCACCACCCGTCCTTCAACTCTGCACCGGGAACGCCCCACTGCGCCGGCGTGCCCCGGTGGGCCGCGTCTTTTCTGTGCCATTTCTGGGCGGCAGCAACAAGCCCTGGGCGAGAAAGGGCCCTGGGCCATGGAGAGCATGGCTGTCCGCAGGGCTGCCCTACGCCGGCCAATTCTCACGAGCGTTCTGCCCAAACCTCCTGGTTTGGGCAGAACGCTCGTGAGAATTGGCCGGAAAACGCCAGGCAAAGTCATTCGGGCGCTGCATGTCTGCTGGGTCGCCCCCCCCCGGGGCCTTAAAGGGCATTGTGAGTGTCCGCACCGGATCGCCGCCAGGAGGCAATCCTCAAGATGGAATGCAGCGAGGACAACGCCCGTGGATCCTCGACCTGCGGGGGTCCCATTCCTGGCGCTCTACCATGAGGCCAGGCCCATCACGACGTCCGATTTGCAACGCTCGCCTGCTTCCCCAACCTTCTGCTTCCGGGGTCCTGTCCCTCTTGGCCTCCATATCGGAAAACCTTAGTCCCGCAGCCACGCATCTCCCAACCACGCAGTCTCCATCGGGCATCCTGGTGCTTCGGATATCCCTCAGAGTGAGATAAACCTGTATGACTAAAATGAGGTCATCCCCATCCTTTGCCGCCCCATCTACCTGAAAGACGGAGGCGCACACCAGTCCAGCACCCGCCCTTCAACTCTGATCCGGGTACACTCCACTGCGCCGGCGTACCCGGGTGGGCCGCGTCTTTTCCGTGCCATTTCTGGGCGGTAGCAACATGCCCTCAGCGAGAAAGGGCCCTGGGCCATGGAGAGCAGGTCGGTCCACAGGGCTGCCCTATGCCGGCCAATTCTCACGAGCGTTCTGCCCAAACCAATCCTGGTTTGGGCAGAACGCTCGTGAGAATTGGCCGGAAAACGCCCGGCGAAGTCATTTGGACGCCGAACGTCTGCTGGGCCGCCCCCCCCCGGTGCCTTTAAGGGCATTGTGAGTGTCCGCACCGGATCGCCGCCAGGAGGCACTCCACAAGATGGAATGCAGCGAGGACAACGCCCGTGGATCCTCGACCTGCGGCGGTCCCATCCCTGGCGCTCTACCCTGGGGCCAGGCCCATCATGAAGTCCGGTCTGCAACGCTCGCCTCCTTCCCCAAACTTCTGCTTCCGGGGTCCTGTCCCTCATGGCCTCCATATCGGAAACCCTTAGTCCCGCACCACGCATCTCCCAACAACGCAGTGTGCATCGGCGTCCGCTGGTGCTTCGGATATCCCTCAGAGTGAGATAAACCTGTATGACTAAAATGAGGTCATCCCCATCCTTTGCCGCCCCATCTACCTGAAAGACGGAGGCTCACACCAGTCCACCACCCGTCCTTCAACTCTGATACGGGAACGCTCCACTGCGCCGGCATGCCCGGGTGGGCCGCGTCTTTTCCGTGCCATTTCTGGGCGGTAGCAATATGCCCTGGGCGAGAAAGGGCCCTGGGCCATGGAGAGCACGGCGGTCCGTAGAGCTGCCCAACGCCGGCCAATTCTCACGAGCGTTCTGCCCAAACCAATCCTGGTTTGGGCAGAACGCTCGTGAGAATTGGCCGGAAAACACCCGGTGAAGTTATTCGGGCGCTGCACGTCTGCTGGGCCGACCCCCCCGGGGTCTTGAAGGGCATTGTGAGTGTCCGCAACCGATCGCCGCCAGGAGGCAAGCCACAAGATGGAATGCAGCGAGGACAACGCCCGTGGATCCTCGACCTTCGGGGGTCCCATCCCTGGCGCTCTACCATAGGGCCAGGCCCATCACGAAGTCCGGTTTGGAATGCTCACCTGCCTCCCCAACCTTCTGCTTCCGGAGTCCTGTCCCTCATGGCCTCCATATCGGAAACATTTAGTCCCGCAGCCACGCATCTCCCAACCACGCAGTCTGCATCGGCGTCCCCTGGTGCTTCGGACAACCCTCAGAGTGAGATAAACCTGTTCACCAAAATGAGGTCATCCCCATCCTTTGCCGCCCCATCTACCTGAAAGACGGAGGCGCATACCAGTACACCACCCGTCCTTCAACTCTGATCCGGGAACGCTCCACTGCGCCTGCGTGCCCAGTTGGGCCGCGTCTTTTCCGTGCCATTTCTGGGCGGCAGCAATATGCCCTGGGCTAGAAAGGGCCCTGGGCCATGGAGAGCATAGCGGTCCGCAGAGCTGCCCTACGCCGGCCAATTCTCACGAGCGTTCTGCCCAAACCAATCCTGGTTTGGGCAGAACGCTCGTGATAATTGGCGGGAAAACCCCCGGCGAAGTCATTCGGGCGCCGCACGTCTGCTGGGCCGCCCCCCACCCCGGGCCTTGAAGTCATTTTGAGTGCCCGCACCCGATCGCCGCCAAGAGGCACTTTACAAGATGGATTGCACCGAGGACGACGCCCGTGGATCCTTGACCTGCGGGGGTCCCATTCCTGGCGCTCTACCATGAGGCCAGGCACATCACGACGTCTGATTTGCAACGCTCGCCTGCTTCCCCAACCTTCTGCTTCCGGGGTCCTGTCCCTCATGGCCTCCATATCGGAAACCCTAGGTCCCGCAGCCACGCATCTCCCAACCACGCAGTCTCCATCGGCGCCTCCTGGTGCTTCAGACAACGCACAGAGTGTGATAAACCTGTATGACCAAAATGAGGTCATCCCATCCTTGGCCGCCAGATCTACCCGTAAGACGGAGGCGCACACCAGGCCACCACCCGTCCTTCAACTCTGCTCCGGGAACGCTCCACTGCGCCGGCGAGCCCGGGTGGGCCGCTTCTTTTCCGTGCCATTTCTGGGCGGCAGCAACAAGCCCTGGGTGAGAAAGAGCCCTGGGCCATGGAAAGCAGGGCTGTCCGCAGGGCTGCCCTACGCCGGCCAATTCTCACGAGCGTTCTGCCCCAACCAATCCTGGTTTGGGCAGAACGCTCGTGAGAATAGGCCGGAAAACGCCCAGCGAAGTCATTCGGGCGCTGCACGTCTGCTGGGCCGACCCCCCCGGGGCCTTGAAGGGCATTGTGAATGTCCGCAACCGATCGCCGCCAGGAGGCAATCCACAAGATGGAATGCAGCGAGGACAACGCCGTGGATCCTCGACCTGCGGGGGTCCCATCCCTGGCGCTCTACCATAGGGCCAGGCCCATCACGAAGTCCGGTTTGGAACGCTCACCTGCCTCCCCAACCTTCTGCTTCCGGGGTCCTGTCCCTCATGGCCTCCATATCGGAAACCCTTAGTCCAGCAGCCACGCATCTCCCAACCACGCAGTCTCCATCGGCGCCTCCTGGTGCTTCAGAGAACGCTCAGAGTGTGATAAACCTGTATGACCAAAATGAGGTCATCTCCATCCTTGTCCGCCCGAAATACCCGAAAGACGGAGGCGCACACCTGGCCAAAACCCGTCCTTCAACTGTGCTCCAGGAACGCTCCACTGCGCCGGCATGCCCGGGTGGGCCGCGTTTTTTCCGTGCCATTTCTGGGCGGCAGCATCATGCCCTGGGCGAGAAAGGGC
>NW_028133687.1:0-32175 GCF_964662115.1 Mustela nivalis | reverse complement strand
ACAGCTCCCCATCCCAGTGCACGGGTGGAGTGCAAGGATCCTATCGCCTCTCCTCTCCTGTGGGGAAGACACTGGCCTAGTCCGCTAGTCCGCCTGAGCGCCAGAGTCATAGGCCAAGCGTTGCCTACACAGTGAGAAGGTAGTGTGCTTAGAGTGCCATCCTAGGCCACGCACGCTGCTGCAGGGTTGTGGCTGTGTCTGCTTAGTTCGGCCTGGCAGGGTGAACCCAGGGTGCGCACATGGAGCCCAGGAAAGCAAGGCCCAAGAGGCACCAGCTCTCCCGCAACTCTTCTTCCCTGACGCGACAGAGTGAACGCCCAAAGCCTTGCTGAGAAAGCAGCAGCGAAGTGCGGTTCGCTCCAAGCCCAAAGCCGCTGTAAAAGCACAGCATTTGCTGTGAAATCAGAGTCGGTTCTGCTGGCTGCTGCTGCTGCTGGCCTGAGCCCAGTCTCACGGTGGGAGAAACCCGCATACAGCAAAAACCTCTTTGTACGTGCATCCCCTCTCCGAAAGCATAGTATTCGCTGAGAAAGTAGTGTCGGTTCTGTGGGATGCTGATGCCGCTTGCCTGAACATAGTCTCCGAATCACGGTGGGAGAAACCCGTGTGGAAGGAAATTTACTTGCCGAGGTATCCCCTCTGCCTGAGAGAGAAGCGTGGTTGCGCCTGTGGAAACAGCCTTAACGCAGAAACAACTCCCTGAAAGAAAGGGCAGTCAGACGCCGTCCTCCTCCAGGATGTGGCAGCGTTTGCAGTGGCACGGGGCGTCGGGGAAGGAGTGGGGACTGTCCCCACAGCTTCCCATCCCAGTGCACGGGCGGTGTGCAGGATTCCTATCGACTCTCCTCTCCTGTGGAAAAGGCAGTGGCCTAGTCCGCGAGCCCGCCTGATCGCCAGAGCCAAAGGCCAAGCGTTGCCTACACCGGGAGATGGTGGTGTGCTTAGATTGCCATCCTAGGTCAAGCACGCTCCTGCAGGGTTGTGGCTGTGTCTGCTTAGTTCGGCCTGGCACGGTGACCCCAGGGCGCGAACATGGAGCCCAGGAAAGCAAGGCCCAAGAGGCACCAGCTCTCCCGCAACTCTTCTTCCCTGATGCGACAGAGTGAACGCCCAAGGCCTTGCTGAGGAAGCAGCAGCGAAGTGCGGTTCACGCCAAGCTGAAAACCTCTGTGAAAGTATAGCAGTCGCTGAGAAATCAGAGTCAGTTCTGTGGGCTGCTCTTGCTGCTTCCCTTAGCCTAGTATTCGCAGCACGGTGGGAGAAACCCGCATAGAGTGAAAGCCTCTTTGCCTGGGCATCCCCTCTGGGAAAGCACAGCATTCTTTGGGAAATCAGAGTCGGGTGTGTGGGATGCTGCTGCTGCTTACCTGAGCTAATCTCCACGGCATGGTATAATAAACCCGCATGGAGCGAAATCCTGTTTGCCCGGGCACCCCGTCTGCCTGAGAGAGAAGCGTGGTTGCGCCTGTGGAAACAGCATATAAGGAAAGGGACACGTCTGTCACTGCGCTGCCCAGGAGCATGTCTACGGAAGGCGCAGCACGCCACCCCGGGAGAAGAGAAGGAGCTGTTGGCCTTGAGGTCGGGAAACGATCATCAAGCACGAGAGCCTGCCATGGCAGGAAGAGCGGGTGGGTGGCAAAACAAGCGTCACCCTCTCCCTATGCGGAATGAAGCGTGGCTGCTAAGCAGACACGAGCGGACACCTAGGACAGGTGCGCGTGTTCCTCTCTGAGGAAGGTGTCTGGGCAGAAGGCAGGCCTGTCCTGTGCCTCTGGGCCCAAGGGGACAGCAGCTCCTTGTCCACCTGTCCATAAAACAGATGTGGGCTTGCCACCAGGTGCCGGGCCGTAAACTCGCAGAAAAAGCTCCTGGAGGAATGGGCAGTCAGATGCCGTGTTCCCTCAGGATGTGGCAGCGTTGCAGAGGCAGGGGGTGTCCCGGGAAGGAGGGACAGTTACCCATTACTCCCCATCCCAGGGCGCGGGGGGTGTGCAGCGATCCTGTCGCATCTCGTCTCGGCGGGGGAAGGCACTGGCCTAGAACCCTGTCTACCTGAACGACAGAGAAAAAGGGCAGGCCTTGCCTCCGCCAGGAGATGGCATTGTGAGCAGAGTGCCAACCTCGGCCACGCACCGCTGCAGGGTTGTGGCTGTGTCTGCTTAGTTCGGCTTGGCAGGGTGAACCGAGGACGTGAACATGGAGTCCGGGAAAGCACGGCCCAAGAGCCACCAGCTCTCTCGCAGCTCTTCTTCCTTGACAGGACAGAGCGAACGCTCAAAGCCTTGCGGAGGAAGCAGCGGCGAAGTGCCGTAGGGCAGGGGCCTGTGATCCACTCTGTGGAAGGAGTCTGGGTAGGAGGCAGGCCTGTCCTGGGTCTCTGGGCCCAAAGGTACAGCAGCTCCTTGGCCACTTGTCCTTGGTGCAGACATGGGCTTGCCACCAGGTGCCTACCCTAAACTCACAGAAACAGCTCCCTGAAAGAACGGGCAGTCAGATGCCGTCTTCCTCCAGGATGTGGAAGTGATCGCAGAGTCACGGGGTGTCCAGGGAAGGAGGGGAGACAGTCGCCAACAGCTCCCCATCCCAGTGCACGGGTGGAGTGCAAGGATCCTATCGCCTCTCCTCTCCTGTGGGGAAGACACTGGCCTAGTCCGCTAGTCCGCCTGAGCGCCAGAGTCATAGGCCAAGCGTTGCCTACACAGTGAGAAGGTAGTGTGCTTAGAGTGCCATCCTAGGCCACGCACGCTGCTGCAGGGTTGTGGCTGTGTCTGCTTAGTTCGGCCTGGCAGGGTGAACCCAGGGTGCGCACATGGAGCCCAGGAAAGCAAGGCCCAAGAGGCACCAGCTCTCCCGCAACTCTTCTTCCCTGACGCGACAGAGTGAACGCCCAAAGCCTTGCTGAGAAAGCAGCAGCGAAGTGCGGTTCGCTCCAAGCCCAAAGCCGCTGTAAAAGCACAGCATTTGCTGTGAAATCAGAGTCGGTTCTGCTGGCTGCTGCTGCTGCTGGCCTGAGCCCAGTCTCACGGTGGGAGAAACCCGCATACAGCAAAAACCTCTTTGTACGTGCATCCCCTCTCCGAAAGCATAGTATTCGCTGAGAAAGTAGTGTCGGTTCTGTGGGATGCTGATGCCGCTTGCCTGAACATAGTCTCCGAATCACGGTGGGAGAAACCCGTGTGGAAGGAAATTTACTTGCCGAGGTATCCCCTCTGCCTGAGAGAGAAGCGTGGTTGCGCCTGTGGAAACAGCCTTAACGCAGAAACAACTCCCTGAAAGAAAGGGCAGTCAGACGCCGTCCTCCTCCAGGATGTGGCAGCGTTTGCAGTGGCACGGGGCATCGGGGAAGGAGTGGGGACTGTCCCCACAGCTTCCCATCCCAGTGCACGGGCGGTGTGCAGGATTCCTATCGACTCTCCTCTCCTGTGGAAAAGGCAGTGGCCTAGTCCGCGAGCCCGCCTGATCGCCAGAGCCAAAGGCCAAGCGTTGCCTACACCGGGAGATGGTGGTGTGCTTAGATTGCCATCCTAGGTCAAGCACGCTCCTGCAGGGTTGTGGCTGTGTCTGCTTAGTTCGGCCTGGCACGGTGACCCCAGGGCGCGAACATGGAGCCCAGGAAAGCAAGGCCCAAGAGGCACCAGCTCTCCCGCAACTCTTCTTCCCTGATGCGACAGAGTGAACGCCCAAGGCCTTGCTGAGGAAGCAGCAGCGAAGTGCGGTTCACGCCAAGCTGAAAACCTCTGTGAAAGTATAGCAGTCGCTGAGAAATCAGAGTCAGTTCTGTGGGCTGCTCTTGCTGCTTCCCTTAGCCTAGTATTCGCAGCACGGTGGGAGAAACCCGCATAGAGTGAAAGCCTCTTTGCCTGGGCATCCCCTCTGGGAAAGCACAGCATTCTTTGGGAAATCAGAGTCGGGTGTGTGGGATGCTGCTGCTGCTTACCTGAGCTAATCTCCACGGCATGGTATAATAAACCCGCATGGAGCGAAATCCTGTTTGCCCGGGCACCCCGTCTGCCTGAGAGAGAAGCGTGGTTGCGCCTGTGGAAACAGCATATAAGGAAAGGGACACGTCTGTCACTGCGCTGCCCAGGAGCATGTCTACGGAAGGCGCAGCACGCCACCCCGGGAGAAGAGAAGGAGCTGTTGGCCTTGAGGTCGGGAAACGATCATCAAGCACGAGAGCCTGCCATGGCAGGAAGAGCGGGTGGGTGGCAAAACAAGCGTCACCCTCTCCCTATGCGGAATGAAGCGTGGCTGCTAAGCAGACACGAGCGGACACCTAGGACAGGTGCGCGTGTTCCTCTCTGAGGAAGGTGTCTGGGCAGAAGGCAGGCCTGTCCTGTGCCTCTGGGCCCAAGGGGACAGCAGCTCCTTGTCCACCTGTCCATAAAACAGATGTGGGCTTGCCACCAGGTGCCGGGCCGTAAACTCGCAGAAAAAGCTCCTGGAGGAATGGGCAGTCAGATGCCGTGTTCCCTCAGGATGTGGCAGCGTTGCAGAGGCAGGGGGTGTCCCGGGAAGGAGGGACAGTTACCCATTACTCCCCATCCCAGGGCGCGGGGCGTGTGCAGCGATCCTGTCGCATCTCGTCTCGGCGGGGGAAGGCACTGGCCTAGAACCCTGTCTACCTGAACGACAGAGAAAAAGGGCAGGCCTTGCCTCCGCCAGGAGATGGCATTGTGAGCAGAGTGCCAACCTCGGCCACGCACCGCTGCAGGGTTGTGGCTGTGTCTGCTTAGTTCGGCTTGGCAGGGTGAACCGAGGACGTGAACATGGAGTCCGGGAAAGCACGGCCCAAGAGCCACCAGCTCTCTCGCAGCTCTTCTTCCTTGACAGGACAGAGCGAACGCTCAAAGCCTTGCGGAGGAAGCAGCGGCGAAGTGCCGTAGGGCAGGGGCCTGTGATCCACTCTGTGGAAGGAGTCTGGGTAGGAGGCAGGCCTGTCCTGGGTCTCTGGGCCCAAAGGTACAGCAGCTCCTTGGCCACTTGTCCTTGGTGCAGACATGGGCTTGCCACCAGGTGCCTACCCTAAACTCACAGAAACAGCTCCCTGAAAGAACGGGCAGTCAGATGCCGTCTTCCTCCAGGATGTGGAAGTGATCGCAGAGTCACGGGGTGTCCAGGGAAGGAGGGGAGACAGTCGCCAACAGCTCCCCATCCCAGTGCACGGGTGGAGTGCAAGGATCCTATCGCCTCTCCTCTCCTGTGGGGAAGACACTGGCCTAGTCCGCTAGTCCGCCTGAGCGCCAGAGTCATAGGCCAAGCGTTGCCTACACAGTGAGAAGGTAGTGTGCTTAGAGTGCCATCCTAGGCCACGCACGCTGCTGCAGGGTTGTGGCTGTGTCTGCTTAGTTCGGCCTGGCAGGGTGAACCCAGGGTGCGCACATGGAGCCCAGGAAAGCAAGGCCCAAGAGGCACCAGCTCTCCCGCAACTCTTCTTCCCTGACGCGACAGAGTGAACGCCCAAAGCCTTGCTGAGAAAGCAGCAGCGAAGTGCGGTTCGCTCCAAGCCCAAAGCCGCTGTAAAAGCACAGCATTTGCTGTGAAATCAGAGTCGGTTCTGCTGGCTGCTGCTGCTGCTGGCCTGAGCCCAGTCTCACGGTGGGAGAAACCCGCATACAGCAAAAACCTCTTTGTACGTGCATCCCCTCTCCGAAAGCATAGTATTCGCTGAGAAAGTAGTGTCGGTTCTGTGGGATGCTGATGCCGCTTGCCTGAACATAGTCTCCGAATCACGGTGGGAGAAACCCGTGTGAAAGGAAATTTACTTGCCGAGGTATCCCCTCTGCCTGAGAGAGAAGCGTGGTTGCGCCTGTGGAAACAGCCTTAACGCAGAAACAACTCCCTGAAAGAAAGGGCAGTCAGACGCCGTCCTCCTCCAGGATGTGGCAGCGTTTGCAGTGGCACGGGGCGTCGGGGAAGGAGTGGGGACTGTCCCCACAGCTTCCCATCCCAGTGCACGGGCGGTGTGCAGGATTCCTATCGACTCTCCTCTCCTGTGGAAAAGGCAGTGGCCTAGTCCGCGAGCCCGCCTGATCGCCAGAGCCAAAGGCCAAGCGTTGCCTACACCGGGAGATGGTGGTGTGCTTAGATTGCCATCCTAGGTCAAGCACGCTCCTGCAGGGTTGTGGCTGTGTCTGCTTAGTTCGGCCTGGCACGGTGACCCCAGGGCGCGAACATGGAGCCCAGGAAAGCAAGGCCCAAGAGGCACCAGCTCTCCCGCAACTCTTCTTCCCTGATGCGACAGAGTGAACGCCCAAGGCCTTGCTGAGGAAGCAGCAGCGAAGTGCGGTTCACGCCAAGCTGAAAACCTCTGTGAAAGTATAGCAGTCGCTGAGAAATCAGAGTCAGTTCTGTGGGCTGCTCTTGCTGCTTCCCTTAGCCTAGTATTCGCAGCACGGTGGGAGAAACCCGCATAGAGTGAAAGCCTCTTTGCCTGGGCATCCCCTCTGGGAAAGCACAGCATTCTTTGGGAAATCAGAGTCGGGTGTGTGGGATGCTGCTGCTGCTTACCTGAGCTAATCTCCACGGCATGGTATAATAAACCCGCATGGAGCGAAATCCTGTTTGCCCGGGCACCCCGTCTGCCTGAGAGAGAAGCGTGGTTGCGCCTGTGGAAACAGCATATAAGGAAAGGGACACGTCTGTCACTGCGCTGCCCAGGAGCATGTCTACGGAAGGCGCAGCACGCCACCCCGGGAGAAGAGAAGGAGCTGTTGGCCTTGAGGTCGGGAAACGATCATCAAGCACGAGAGCCTGCCATGGCAGGAAGAGCGGGTGGGTGGCAAAACAAGCGTCACCCTCTCCCTATGCGGAATGAAGCGTGGCTGCTAAGCAGACACGAGCGGACACCTAGGACAGGTGCGCGTGTTCCTCTCTGAGGAAGGTGTCTGGGCAGAAGGCAGGCCTGTCCTGTGCCTCTGGGCCCAAGGGGACAGCAGCTCCTTGTCCACCTGTCCATAAAACAGATGTGGGCTTGCCACCAGGTGCCGGGCCGTAAACTCGCAGAAAAAGCTCCTGGAGGAATGGGCAGTCAGATGCCGTGTTCCCTCAGGATGTGGCAGCGTTGCAGAGGCAGGGGGTGTCCCGGGAAGGAGGGACAGTTACCCATTACTCCCCATCCCAGGGCGCGGGGGGTGTGCAGCGATCCTGTCGCATCTCGTCTCGGCGGGGGAAGGCACTGGCCTAGAACCCTGTCTACCTGAACGACAGAGAAAAAGGGCAGGCCTTGCCTCCGCCAGGAGATGGCATTGTGAGCAGAGTGCCAACCTCGGCCACGCACCGCTGCAGGGTTGTGGCTGTGTCTGCTTAGTTCGGCTTGGCAGGGTGAACCGAGGACGTGAACATGGAGTCCGGGAAAGCACGGCCCAAGAGCCACCAGCTCTCTCGCAGCTCTTCTTCCTTGACAGGACAGAGCGAACGCTCAAAGCCTTGCGGAGGAAGCAGCGGCGAAGTGCCGTAGGGCAGGGGCCTGTGATCCACTCTGTGGAAGGAGTCTGGGTAGGAGGCAGGCCTGTCCTGGGTCTCTGGGCCCAAAGGTACAGCAGCTCCTTGGCCACTTGTCCTTGGTGCAGACATGGGCTTGCCACCAGGTGCCTACCCTAAACTCACAGAAACAGCTCCCTGAAAGAACGGGCAGTCAGATGCCGTCTTCCTCCAGGATGTGGAAGTGATCGCAGAGTCACGGGGTGTCCAGGGAAGGAGGGGAGACAGTCGCCAACAGCTCCCCATCCCAGTGCACGGGTGGAGTGCAAGGATCCTATCGCCTCTCCTCTCCTGTGGGGAAGACACTGGCCTAGTCCGCTAGTCCGCCTGAGCGCCAGAGTCATAGGCCAAGCGTTGCCTACACAGTGAGAAGGTAGTGTGCTTAGAGTGCCATCCTAGGCCACGCACGCTGCTGCAGGGTTGTGGCTGTGTCTGCTTAGTTCGGCCTGGCAGGGTGAACCCAGGGTGCGCACATGGAGCCCAGGAAAGCAAGGCCCAAGAGGCACCAGCTCTCCCGCAACTCTTCTTCCCTGACGCGACAGAGTGAACGCCCAAAGCCTTGCTGAGAAAGCAGCAGCGAAGTGCGGTTCGCTCCAAGCCCAAAGCCGCTGTAAAAGCACAGCATTTGCTGTGAAATCAGAGTCGGTTCTGCTGGCTGCTGCTGCTGCTGGCCTGAGCCCAGTCTCACGGTGGGAGAAACCCGCATACAGCAAAAACCTCTTTGTACGTGCATCCCCTCTCCGAAAGCATAGTATTCGCTGAGAAAGTAGTGTCGGTTCTGTGGGATGCTGATGCCGCTTGCCTGAACATAGTCTCCGAATCACGGTGGGAGAAACCCGTGTGGAAGGAAATTTACTTGCCGAGGTATCCCCTCTGCCTGAGAGAGAAGCGTGGTTGCGCCTGTGGAAACAGCCTTAACGCAGAAACAACTCCCTGAAAGAAAGGGCAGTCAGACGCCGTCCTCCTCCAGGATGTGGCAGCGTTTGCAGTGGCACGGGGCATCGGGGAAGGAGTGGGGACTGTCCCCACAGCTTCCCATCCCAGTGCACGGGCGGTGTGCAGGATTCCTATCGACTCTCCTCTCCTGTGGAAAAGGCAGTGGCCTAGTCCGCGAGCCCGCCTGATCGCCAGAGCCAAAGGCCAAGCGTTGCCTACACCGGGAGATGGTGGTGTGCTTAGATTGCCATCCTAGGTCAAGCACGCTCCTGCAGGGTTGTGGCTGTGTCTGCTTAGTTCGGCCTGGCACGGTGACCCCAGGGCGCGAACATGGAGCCCAGGAAAGCAAGGCCCAAGAGGCACCAGCTCTCCCGCAACTCTTCTTCCCTGATGCGACAGAGTGAACGCCCAAGGCCTTGCTGAGGAAGCAGCAGCGAAGTGCGGTTCACGCCAAGCTGAAAACCTCTGTGAAAGTATAGCAGTCGCTGAGAAATCAGAGTCAGTTCTGTGGGCTGCTCTTGCTGCTTCCCTTAGCCTAGTATTCGCAGCACGGTGGGAGAAACCCGCATAGAGTGAAAGCCTCTTTGCCTGGGCATCCCCTCTGGGAAAGCACAGCATTCTTTGGGAAATCAGAGTCGGGTGTGTGGGATGCTGCTGCTGCTTACCTGAGCTAATCTCCACGGCATGGTATAATAAACCCGCATGGAGCGAAATCCTGTTTGCCCGGGCACCCCGTCTGCCTGAGAGAGAAGCGTGGTTGCGCCTGTGGAAACAGCATATAAGGAAAGGGACACGTCTGTCACTGCGCTGCCCAGGAGCATGTCTACGGAAGGCGCAGCACGCCACCCCGGGAGAAGAGAAGGAGCTGTTGGCCTTGAGGTCGGGAAACGATCATCAAGCACGAGAGCCTGCCATGGCAGGAAGAGCGGGTGGGTGGCAAAACAAGCGTCACCCTCTCCCTATGCGGAATGAAGCGTGGCTGCTAAGCAGACACGAGCGGACACCTAGGACAGGTGCGCGTGTTCCTCTCTGAGGAAGGTGTCTGGGCAGAAGGCAGGCCTGTCCTGTGCCTCTGGGCCCAAGGGGACAGCAGCTCCTTGTCCACCTGTCCATAAAACAGATGTGGGCTTGCCACCAGGTGCCGGGCCGTAAACTCGCAGAAAAAGCTCCTGGAGGAATGGGCAGTCAGATGCCGTGTTCCCTCAGGATGTGGCAGCGTTGCAGAGGCAGGGGGTGTCCCGGGAAGGAGGGACAGTTACCCATTACTCCCCATCCCAGGGCGCGGGGCGTGTGCAGCGATCCTGTCGCATCTCGTCTCGGCGGGGGAAGGCACTGGCCTAGAACCCTGTCTACCTGAACGACAGAGAAAAAGGGCAGGCCTTGCCTCCGCCAGGAGATGGCATTGTGAGCAGAGTGCCAACCTCGGCCACGCACCGCTGCAGGGTTGTGGCTGTGTCTGCTTAGTTCGGCTTGGCAGGGTGAACCGAGGACGTGAACATGGAGTCCGGGAAAGCACGGCCCAAGAGCCACCAGCTCTCTCGCAGCTCTTCTTCCTTGACAGGACAGAGCGAACGCTCAAAGCCTTGCGGAGGAAGCAGCGGCGAAGTGCCGTAGGGCAGGGGCCTGTGATCCACTCTGTGGAAGGAGTCTGGGTAGGAGGCAGGCCTGTCCTGGGTCTCTGGGCCCAAAGGTACAGCAGCTCCTTGGCCACTTGTCCTTGGTGCAGACATGGGCTTGCCACCAGGTGCCTACCCTAAACTCACAGAAACAGCTCCCTGAAAGAACGGGCAGTCAGATGCCGTCTTCCTCCAGGATGTGGAAGTGATCGCAGAGTCACGGGGTGTCCAGGGAAGGAGGGGAGACAGTCGCCAACAGCTCCCCATCCCAGTGCACGGGTGGAGTGCAAGGATCCTATCGCCTCTCCTCTCCTGTGGGGAAGACACTGGCCTAGTCCGCTAGTCCGCCTGAGCGCCAGAGTCATAGGCCAAGCGTTGCCTACACAGTGAGAAGGTAGTGTGCTTAGAGTGCCATCCTAGGCCACGCACGCTGCTGCAGGGTTGTGGCTGTGTCTGCTTAGTTCGGCCTGGCAGGGTGAACCCAGGGTGCGCACATGGAGCCCAGGAAAGCAAGGCCCAAGAGGCACCAGCTCTCCCGCAACTCTTCTTCCCTGACGCGACAGAGTGAACGCCCAAAGCCTTGCTGAGAAAGCAGCAGCGAAGTGCGGTTCGCTCCAAGCCCAAAGCCGCTGTAAAAGCACAGCATTTGCTGTGAAATCAGAGTCGGTTCTGCTGGCTGCTGCTGCTGCTGGCCTGAGCCCAGTCTCACGGTGGGAGAAACCCGCATACAGCAAAAACCTCTTTGTACGTGCATCCCCTCTCCGAAAGCATAGTATTCGCTGAGAAAGTAGTGTCGGTTCTGTGGGATGCTGATGCCGCTTGCCTGAACATAGTCTCCGAATCACGGTGGGAGAAACCCGTGTGAAAGGAAATTTACTTGCCGAGGTATCCCCTCTGCCTGAGAGAGAAGCGTGGTTGCGCCTGTGGAAACAGCCTTAACGCAGAAACAACTCCCTGAAAGAAAGGGCAGTCAGACGCCGTCCTCCTCCAGGATGTGGCAGCGTTTGCAGTGGCACGGGGCGTCGGGGAAGGAGTGGGGACTGTCCCCACAGCTTCCCATCCCAGTGCACGGGCGGTGTGCAGGATTCCTATCGACTCTCCTCTCCTGTGGAAAAGGCAGTGGCCTAGTCCGCGAGCCCGCCTGATCGCCAGAGCCAAAGGCCAAGCGTTGCCTACACCGGGAGATGGTGGTGTGCTTAGATTGCCATCCTAGGTCAAGCACGCTCCTGCAGGGTTGTGGCTGTGTCTGCTTAGTTCGGCCTGGCACGGTGACCCCAGGGCGCGAACATGGAGCCCAGGAAAGCAAGGCCCAAGAGGCACCAGCTCTCCCGCAACTCTTCTTCCCTGATGCGACAGAGTGAACGCCCAAGGCCTTGCTGAGGAAGCAGCAGCGAAGTGCGGTTCACGCCAAGCTGAAAACCTCTGTGAAAGTATAGCAGTCGCTGAGAAATCAGAGTCAGTTCTGTGGGCTGCTCTTGCTGCTTCCCTTAGCCTAGTATTCGCAGCACGGTGGGAGAAACCCGCATAGAGTGAAAGCCTCTTTGCCTGGGCATCCCCTCTGGGAAAGCACAGCATTCTTTGGGAAATCAGAGTCGGGTGTGTGGGATGCTGCTGCTGCTTACCTGAGCTAATCTCCACGGCATGGTATAATAAACCCGCATGGAGCGAAATCCTGTTTGCCCGGGCACCCCGTCTGCCTGAGAGAGAAGCGTGGTTGCGCCTGTGGAAACAGCATATAAGGAAAGGGACACGTCTGTCACTGCGCTGCCCAGGAGCATGTCTACGGAAGGCGCAGCACGCCACCCCGGGAGAAGAGAAGGAGCTGTTGGCCTTGAGGTCGGGAAACGATCATCAAGCACGAGAGCCTGCCATGGCAGGAAGAGCGGGTGGGTGGCAAAACAAGCGTCACCCTCTCCCTATGCGGAATGAAGCGTGGCTGCTAAGCAGACACGAGCGGACACCTAGGACAGGTGCGCGTGTTCCTCTCTGAGGAAGGTGTCTGGGCAGAAGGCAGGCCTGTCCTGTGCCTCTGGGCCCAAGGGGACAGCAGCTCCTTGTCCACCTGTCCATAAAACAGATGTGGGCTTGCCACCAGGTGCCGGGCCGTAAACTCGCAGAAAAAGCTCCTGGAGGAATGGGCAGTCAGATGCCGTGTTCCCTCAGGATGTGGCAGCGTTGCAGAGGCAGGGGGTGTCCCGGGAAGGAGGGACAGTTACCCATTACTCCCCATCCCAGGGCGCGGGGGGTGTGCAGCGATCCTGTCGCATCTCGTCTCGGCGGGGGAAGGCACTGGCCTAGAACCCTGTCTACCTGAACGACAGAGAAAAAGGGCAGGCCTTGCCTCCGCCAGGAGATGGCATTGTGAGCAGAGTGCCAACCTCGGCCACGCACCGCTGCAGGGTTGTGGCTGTGTCTGCTTAGTTCGGCTTGGCAGGGTGAACCGAGGACGTGAACATGGAGTCCGGGAAAGCACGGCCCAAGAGCCACCAGCTCTCTCGCAGCTCTTCTTCCTTGACAGGACAGAGCGAACGCTCAAAGCCTTGCGGAGGAAGCAGCGGCGAAGTGCCGTAGGGCAGGGGCCTGTGATCCACTCTGTGGAAGGAGTCTGGGTAGGAGGCAGGCCTGTCCTGGGTCTCTGGGCCCAAAGGTACAGCAGCTCCTTGGCCACTTGTCCTTGGTGCAGACATGGGCTTGCCACCAGGTGCCTACCCTAAACTCACAGAAACAGCTCCCTGAAAGAACGGGCAGTCAGATGCCGTCTTCCTCCAGGATGTGGAAGTGATCGCAGAGTCACGGGGTGTCCAGGGAAGGAGGGGAGACAGTCGCCAACAGCTCCCCATCCCAGTGCACGGGTGGAGTGCAAGGATCCTATCGCCTCTCCTCTCCTGTGGGGAAGACACTGGCCTAGTCCGCTAGTCCGCCTGAGCGCCAGAGTCATAGGCCAAGCGTTGCCTACACAGTGAGAAGGTAGTGTGCTTAGAGTGCCATCCTAGGCCACGCACGCTGCTGCAGGGTTGTGGCTGTGTCTGCTTAGTTCGGCCTGGCAGGGTGAACCCAGGGTGCGCACATGGAGCCCAGGAAAGCAAGGCCCAAGAGGCACCAGCTCTCCCGCAACTCTTCTTCCCTGACGCGACAGAGTGAACGCCCAAAGCCTTGCTGAGAAAGCAGCAGCGAAGTGCGGTTCGCTCCAAGCCCAAAGCCGCTGTAAAAGCACAGCATTTGCTGTGAAATCAGAGTCGGTTCTGCTGGCTGCTGCTGCTGCTGGCCTGAGCCCAGTCTCACGGTGGGAGAAACCCGCATACAGCAAAAACCTCTTTGTACGTGCATCCCCTCTCCGAAAGCATAGTATTCGCTGAGAAAGTAGTGTCGGTTCTGTGGGATGCTGATGCCGCTTGCCTGAACATAGTCTCCGAATCACGGTGGGAGAAACCCGTGTGGAAGGAAATTTACTTGCCGAGGTATCCCCTCTGCCTGAGAGAGAAGCGTGGTTGCGCCTGTGGAAACAGCCTTAACGCAGAAACAACTCCCTGAAAGAAAGGGCAGTCAGACGCCGTCCTCCTCCAGGATGTGGCAGCGTTTGCAGTGGCACGGGGCGTCGGGGAAGGAGTGGGGACTGTCCCCACAGCTTCCCATCCCAGTGCACGGGCGGTGTGCAGGATTCCTATCGACTCTCCTCTCCTGTGGAAAAGGCAGTGGCCTAGTCCGCGAGCCCGCCTGATCGCCAGAGCCAAAGGCCAAGCGTTGCCTACACCGGGAGATGGTGGTGTGCTTAGATTGCCATCCTAGGTCAAGCACGCTCCTGCAGGGTTGTGGCTGTGTCTGCTTAGTTCGGCCTGGCACGGTGACCCCAGGGCGCGAACATGGAGCCCAGGAAAGCAAGGCCCAAGAGGCACCAGCTCTCCCGCAACTCTTCTTCCCTGATGCGACAGAGTGAACGCCCAAGGCCTTGCTGAGGAAGCAGCAGCGAAGTGCGGTTCACGCCAAGCTGAAAACCTCTGTGAAAGTATAGCAGTCGCTGAGAAATCAGAGTCAGTTCTGTGGGCTGCTCTTGCTGCTTCCCTTAGCCTAGTATTCGCAGCACGGTGGGAGAAACCCGCATAGAGTGAAAGCCTCTTTGCCTGGGCATCCCCTCTGGGAAAGCACAGCATTCTTTGGGAAATCAGAGTCGGGTGTGTGGGATGCTGCTGCTGCTTACCTGAGCTAATCTCCACGGCATGGTATAATAAACCCGCATGGAGCGAAATCCTGTTTGCCCGGGCACCCCGTCTGCCTGAGAGAGAAGCGTGGTTGCGCCTGTGGAAACAGCATATAAGGAAAGGGACACGTCTGTCACTGCGCTGCCCAGGAGCATGTCTACGGAAGGCGCAGCACGCCACCCCGGGAGAAGAGAAGGAGCTGTTGGCCTTGAGGTCGGGAAACGATCATCAAGCACGAGAGCCTGCCATGGCAGGAAGAGCGGGTGGGTGGCAAAACAAGCGTCACCCTCTCCCTATGCGGAATGAAGCGTGGCTGCTAAGCAGACACGAGCGGACACCTAGGACAGGTGCGCGTGTTCCTCTCTGAGGAAGGTGTCTGGGCAGAAGGCAGGCCTGTCCTGTGCCTCTGGGCCCAAGGGGACAGCAGCTCCTTGTCCACCTGTCCATAAAACAGATGTGGGCTTGCCACCAGGTGCCGGGCCGTAAACTCGCAGAAAAAGCTCCTGGAGGAATGGGCAGTCAGATGCCGTGTTCCCTCAGGATGTGGCAGCGTTGCAGAGGCAGGGGGTGTCCCGGGAAGGAGGGACAGTTACCCATTACTCCCCATCCCAGGGCGCGGGGGGTGTGCAGCGATCCTGTCGCATCTCGTCTCGGCGGGGGAAGGCACTGGCCTAGAACCCTGTCTACCTGAACGACAGAGAAAAAGGGCAGGCCTTGCCTCCGCCAGGAGATGGCATTGTGAGCAGAGTGCCAACCTCGGCCACGCACCGCTGCAGGGTTGTGGCTGTGTCTGCTTAGTTCGGCTTGGCAGGGTGAACCGAGGACGTGAACATGGAGTCCGGGAAAGCACGGCCCAAGAGCCACCAGCTCTCTCGCAGCTCTTCTTCCTTGACAGGACAGAGCGAACGCTCAAAGCCTTGCGGAGGAAGCAGCGGCGAAGTGCCGTAGGGCAGGGGCCTGTGATCCACTCTGTGGAAGGAGTCTGGGTAGGAGGCAGGCCTGTCCTGGGTCTCTGGGCCCAAAGGTACAGCAGCTCCTTGGCCACTTGTCCTTGGTGCAGACATGGGCTTGCCACCAGGTGCCTACCCTAAACTCACAGAAACAGCTCCCTGAAAGAACGGGCAGTCAGATGCCGTCTTCCTCCAGGATGTGGAAGTGATCGCAGAGTCACGGGGTGTCCAGGGAAGGAGGGGAGACAGTCGCCAACAGCTCCCCATCCCAGTGCACGGGTGGAGTGCAAGGATCCTATCGCCTCTCCTCTCCTGTGGGGAAGACACTGGCCTAGTCCGCTAGTCCGCCTGAGCGCCAGAGTCATAGGCCAAGCGTTGCCTACACAGTGAGAAGGTAGTGTGCTTAGAGTGCCATCCTAGGCCACGCACGCTGCTGCAGGGTTGTGGCTGTGTCTGCTTAGTTCGGCCTGGCAGGGTGAACCCAGGGTGCGCACATGGAGCCCAGGAAAGCAAGGCCCAAGAGGCACCAGCTCTCCCGCAACTCTTCTTCCCTGACGCGACAGAGTGAACGCCCAAAGCCTTGCTGAGAAAGCAGCAGCGAAGTGCGGTTCGCTCCAAGCCCAAAGCCGCTGTAAAAGCACAGCATTTGCTGTGAAATCAGAGTCGGTTCTGCTGGCTGCTGCTGCTGCTGGCCTGAGCCCAGTCTCACGGTGGGAGAAACCCGCATACAGCAAAAACCTCTTTGTACGTGCATCCCCTCTCCGAAAGCATAGTATTCGCTGAGAAAGTAGTGTCGGTTCTGTGGGATGCTGATGCCGCTTGCCTGAACATAGTCTCCGAATCACGGTGGGAGAAACCCGTGTGGAAGGAAATTTACTTGCCGAGGTATCCCCTCTGCCTGAGAGAGAAGCGTGGTTGCGCCTGTGGAAACAGCCTTAACGCAGAAACAACTCCCTGAAAGAAAGGGCAGTCAGACGCCGTCCTCCTCCAGGATGTGGCAGCGTTTGCAGTGGCACGGGGCGTCGGGGAAGGAGTGGGGACTGTCCCCACAGCTTCCCATCCCAGTGCACGGGCGGTGTGCAGGATTCCTATCGACTCTCCTCTCCTGTGGAAAAGGCAGTGGCCTAGTCCGCGAGCCCGCCTGATCGCCAGAGCCAAAGGCCAAGCGTTGCCTACACCGGGAGATGGTGGTGTGCTTAGATTGCCATCCTAGGTCAAGCACGCTCCTGCAGGGTTGTGGCTGTGTCTGCTTAGTTCGGCCTGGCACGGTGACCCCAGGGCGCGAACATGGAGCCCAGGAAAGCAAGGCCCAAGAGGCACCAGCTCTCCCGCAACTCTTCTTCCCTGATGCGACAGAGTGAACGCCCAAGGCCTTGCTGAGGAAGCAGCAGCGAAGTGCGGTTCACGCCAAGCTGAAAACCTCTGTGAAAGTATAGCAGTCGCTGAGAAATCAGAGTCAGTTCTGTGGGCTGCTCTTGCTGCTTCCCTTAGCCTAGTATTCGCAGCACGGTGGGAGAAACCCGCATAGAGTGAAAGCCTCTTTGCCTGGGCATCCCCTCTGGGAAAGCACAGCATTCTTTGGGAAATCAGAGTCGGGTGTGTGGGATGCTGCTGCTGCTTACCTGAGCTAATCTCCACGGCATGGTATAATAAACCCGCATGGAGCGAAATCCTGTTTGCCCGGGCACCCCGTCTGCCTGAGAGAGAAGCGTGGTTGCGCCTGTGGAAACAGCATATAAGGAAAGGGACACGTCTGTCACTGCGCTGCCCAGGAGCATGTCTACGGAAGGCGCAGCACGCCACCCCGGGAGAAGAGAAGGAGCTGTTGGCCTTGAGGTCGGGAAACGATCATCAAGCACGAGAGCCTGCCATGGCAGGAAGAGCGGGTGGGTGGCAAAACAAGCGTCACCCTCTCCCTATGCGGAATGAAGCGTGGCTGCTAAGCAGACACGAGCGGACACCTAGGACAGGTGCGCGTGTTCCTCTCTGAGGAAGGTGTCTGGGCAGAAGGCAGGCCTGTCCTGTGCCTCTGGGCCCAAGGGGACAGCAGCTCCTTGTCCACCTGTCCATAAAACAGATGTGGGCTTGCCACCAGGTGCCGGGCCGTAAACTCGCAGAAAAAGCTCCTGGAGGAATGGGCAGTCAGATGCCGTGTTCCCTCAGGATGTGGCAGCGTTGCAGAGGCAGGGGGTGTCCCGGGAAGGAGGGACAGTTACCCATTACTCCCCATCCCAGGGCGCGGGGGGTGTGCAGCGATCCTGTCGCATCTCGTCTCGGCGGGGGAAGGCACTGGCCTAGAACCCTGTCTACCTGAACGACAGAGAAAAAGGGCAGGCCTTGCCTCCGCCAGGAGATGGCATTGTGAGCAGAGTGCCAACCTCGGCCACGCACCGCTGCAGGGTTGTGGCTGTGTCTGCTTAGTTCGGCTTGGCAGGGTGAACCGAGGACGTGAACATGGAGTCCGGGAAAGCACGGCCCAAGAGCCACCAGCTCTCTCGCAGCTCTTCTTCCTTGACAGGACAGAGCGAACGCTCAAAGCCTTGCGGAGGAAGCAGCGGCGAAGTGCCGTAGGGCAGGGGCCTGTGATCCACTCTGTGGAAGGAGTCTGGGTAGGAGGCAGGCCTGTCCTGGGTCTCTGGGCCCAAAGGTACAGCAGCTCCTTGGCCACTTGTCCTTGGTGCAGACATGGGCTTGCCACCAGGTGCCTACCCTAAACTCACAGAAACAGCTCCCTGAAAGAACGGGCAGTCAGATGCCGTCTTCCTCCAGGATGTGGAAGTGATCGCAGAGTCACGGGGTGTCCAGGGAAGGAGGGGAGACAGTCGCCAACAGCTCCCCATCCCAGTGCACGGGTGGAGTGCAAGGATCCTATCGCCTCTCCTCTCCTGTGGGGAAGACACTGGCCTAGTCCGCTAGTCCGCCTGAGCGCCAGAGTCATAGGCCAAGCGTTGCCTACACAGTGAGAAGGTAGTGTGCTTAGAGTGCCATCCTAGGCCACGCACGCTGCTGCAGGGTTGTGGCTGTGTCTGCTTAGTTCGGCCTGGCAGGGTGAACCCAGGGTGCGCACATGGAGCCCAGGAAAGCAAGGCCCAAGAGGCACCAGCTCTCCCGCAACTCTTCTTCCCTGACGCGACAGAGTGAACGCCCAAAGCCTTGCTGAGAAAGCAGCAGCGAAGTGCGGTTCGCTCCAAGCCCAAAGCCGCTGTAAAAGCACAGCATTTGCTGTGAAATCAGAGTCGGTTCTGCTGGCTGCTGCTGCTGCTGGCCTGAGCCCAGTCTCACGGTGGGAGAAACCCGCATACAGCAAAAACCTCTTTGTACGTGCATCCCCTCTCCGAAAGCATAGTATTCGCTGAGAAAGTAGTGTCGGTTCTGTGGGATGCTGATGCCGCTTGCCTGAACATAGTCTCCGAATCACGGTGGGAGAAACCCGTGTGGAAGGAAATTTACTTGCCGAGGTATCCCCTCTGCCTGAGAGAGAAGCGTGGTTGCGCCTGTGGAAACAGCCTTAACGCAGAAACAACTCCCTGAAAGAAAGGGCAGTCAGACGCCGTCCTCCTCCAGGATGTGGCAGCGTTTGCAGTGGCACGGGGCGTCGGGGAAGGAGTGGGGACTGTCCCCACAGCTTCCCATCCCAGTGCACGGGCGGTGTGCAGGATTCCTATCGACTCTCCTCTCCTGTGGAAAAGGCAGTGGCCTAGTCCGCGAGCCCGCCTGATCGCCAGAGCCAAAGGCCAAGCGTTGCCTACACCGGGAGATGGTGGTGTGCTTAGATTGCCATCCTAGGTCAAGCACGCTCCTGCAGGGTTGTGGCTGTGTCTGCTTAGTTCGGCCTGGCACGGTGACCCCAGGGCGCGAACATGGAGCCCAGGAAAGCAAGGCCCAAGAGGCACCAGCTCTCCCGCAACTCTTCTTCCCTGATGCGACAGAGTGAACGCCCAAGGCCTTGCTGAGGAAGCAGCAGCGAAGTGCGGTTCACGCCAAGCTGAAAACCTCTGTGAAAGTATAGCAGTCGCTGAGAAATCAGAGTCAGTTCTGTGGGCTGCTCTTGCTGCTTCCCTTAGCCTAGTATTCGCAGCACGGTGGGAGAAACCCGCATAGAGTGAAAGCCTCTTTGCCTGGGCATCCCCTCTGGGAAAGCACAGCATTCTTTGGGAAATCAGAGTCGGGTGTGTGGGATGCTGCTGCTGCTTACCTGAGCTAATCTCCACGGCATGGTATAATAAACCCGCATGGAGCGAAATCCTGTTTGCCCGGGCACCCCGTCTGCCTGAGAGAGAAGCGTGGTTGCGCCTGTGGAAACAGCATATAAGGAAAGGGACACGTCTGTCACTGCGCTGCCCAGGAGCATGTCTACGGAAGGCGCAGCACGCCACCCCGGGAGAAGAGAAGGAGCTGTTGGCCTTGAGGTCGGGAAACGATCATCAAGCACGAGAGCCTGCCATGGCAGGAAGAGCGGGTGGGTGGCAAAACAAGCGTCACCCTCTCCCTATGCGGAATGAAGCGTGGCTGCTAAGCAGACACGAGCGGACACCTAGGACAGGTGCGCGTGTTCCTCTCTGAGGAAGGTGTCTGGGCAGAAGGCAGGCCTGTCCTGTGCCTCTGGGCCCAAGGGGACAGCAGCTCCTTGTCCACCTGTCCATAAAACAGATGTGGGCTTGCCACCAGGTGCCGGGCCGTAAACTCGCAGAAAAAGCTCCTGGAGGAATGGGCAGTCAGATGCCGTGTTCCCTCAGGATGTGGCAGCGTTGCAGAGGCAGGGGGTGTCCCGGGAAGGAGGGACAGTTACCCATTACTCCCCATCCCAGGGCGCGGGGCGTGTGCAGCGATCCTGTCGCATCTCGTCTCGGCGGGGGAAGGCACTGGCCTAGAACCCTGTCTACCTGAACGACAGAGAAAAAGGGCAGGCCTTGCCTCCGCCAGGAGATGGCATTGTGAGCAGAGTGCCAACCTCGGCCACGCACCGCTGCAGGGTTGTGGCTGTGTCTGCTTAGTTCGGCTTGGCAGGGTGAACCGAGGACGTGAACATGGAGTCCGGGAAAGCACGGCCCAAGAGCCACCAGCTCTCTCGCAGCTCTTCTTCCTTGACAGGACAGAGCGAACGCTCAAAGCCTTGCGGAGGAAGCAGCGGCGAAGTGCCGTAGGGCAGGGGCCTGTGATCCTCTCTGTGGAAGGAGTCTGGGTAGGAGGCAGGCCTGTCCTGGGTCTCTGGGCCCAAAGGTACAGCAGCTCCTTGGCCACTTGTCCTTGGTGCAGACATGGGCTTGCCACCAGGTGCCTACCCTAAACTCACAGAAACAGCTCCCTGAAAGAACGGGCAGTCAGATGCCGTCTTCCTCCAGGATGTGGAAGTGATCGCAGAGTCACGGGGTGTCCAGGGAAGGAGGGGAGACAGTCGCCAACAGCTCCCCATCCCAGTGCACGGGTGGAGTGCAAGGATCCTATCGCCTCTCCTCTCCTGTGGGGAAGACACTGGCCTAGTCCGCTAGTCCGCCTGAGCGCCAGAGTCATAGGCCAAGCGTTGCCTACACAGTGAGAAGGTAGTGTGCTTAGAGTGCCATCCTAGGCCACGCACGCTGCTGCAGGGTTGTGGCTGTGTCTGCTTAGTTCGGCCTGGCAGGGTGAACCCAGGGTGCGCACATGGAGCCCAGGAAAGCAAGGCCCAAGAGGCACCAGCTCTCCCGCAACTCTTCTTCCCTGACGCGACAGAGTGAACGCCCAAAGCCTTGCTGAGAAAGCAGCAGCGAAGTGCGGTTCGCTCCAAGCCCAAAGCCGCTGTAAAAGCACAGCATTTGCTGTGAAATCAGAGTCGGTTCTGCTGGCTGCTGCTGCTGCTGGCCTGAGCCCAGTCTCACGGTGGGAGAAACCCGCATACAGCAAAAACCTCTTTGTACGTGCATCCCCTCTCCGAAAGCATAGTATTCGCTGAGAAAGTAGTGTCGGTTCTGTGGGATGCTGATGCCGCTTGCCTGAACATAGTCTCCGAATCACGGTGGGAGAAACCCGTGTGGAAGGAAATTTACTTGCCGAGGTATCCCCTCTGCCTGAGAGAGAAGCGTGGTTGCGCCTGTGGAAACAGCCTTAACGCAGAAACAACTCCCTGAAAGAAAGGGCAGTCAGACGCCGTCCTCCTCCAGGATGTGGCAGCGTTTGCAGTGGCACGGGGCGTCGGGGAAGGAGTGGGGACTGTCCCCACAGCTTCCCATCCCAGTGCACGGGCGGTGTGCAGGATTCCTATCGACTCTCCTCTCCTGTGGAAAAGGCAGTGGCCTAGTCCGCGAGCCCGCCTGATCGCCAGAGCCAAAGGCCAAGCGTTGCCTACACCGGGAGATGGTGGTGTGCTTAGATTGCCATCCTAGGTCAAGCACGCTCCTGCAGGGTTGTGGCTGTGTCTGCTTAGTTCGGCCTGGCACGGTGACCCCAGGGCGCGAACATGGAGCCCAGGAAAGCAAGGCCCAAGAGGCACCAGCTCTCCCGCAACTCTTCTTCCCTGATGCGACAGAGTGAACGCCCAAGGCCTTGCTGAGGAAGCAGCAGCGAAGTGCGGTTCACGCCAAGCTGAAAACCTCTGTGAAAGTATAGCAGTCGCTGAGAAATCAGAGTCAGTTCTGTGGGCTGCTCTTGCTGCTTCCCTTAGCCTAGTATTCGCAGCACGGTGGGAGAAACCCGCATAGAGTGAAAGCCTCTTTGCCTGGGCATCCCCTCTGGGAAAGCACAGCATTCTTTGGGAAATCAGAGTCGGGTGTGTGGGATGCTGCTGCTGCTTACCTGAGCTAATCTCCACGGCATGGTATAATAAACCCGCATGGAGCGAAATCCTGTTTGCCCGGGCACCCCGTCTGCCTGAGAGAGAAGCGTGGTTGCGCCTGTGGAAACAGCATATAAGGAAAGGGACACGTCTGTCACTGCGCTGCCCAGGAGCATGTCTACGGAAGGCGCAGCACGCCACCCCGGGAGAAGAGAAGGAGCTGTTGGCCTTGAGGTCGGGAAACGATCATCAAGCACGAGAGCCTGCCATGGCAGGAAGAGCGGGTGGGTGGCAAAACAAGCGTCACCCTCTCCCTATGCGGAATGAAGCGTGGCTGCTAAGCAGACACGAGCGGACACCTAGGACAGGTGCGCGTGTTCCTCTCTGAGGAAGGTGTCTGGGCAGAAGGCAGGCCTGTCCTGTGCCTCTGGGCCCAAGGGGACAGCAGCTCCTTGTCCACCTGTCCATAAAACAGATGTGGGCTTGCCACCAGGTGCCGGGCCGTAAACTCGCAGAAAAAGCTCCTGGAGGAATGGGCAGTCAGATGCCGTGTTCCCTCAGGATGTGGCAGCGTTGCAGAGGCAGGGGGTGTCCCGGGAAGGAGGGACAGTTACCCATTACTCCCCATCCCAGGGCGCGGGGCGTGTGCAGCGATCCTGTCGCATCTCGTCTCGGCGGGGGAAGGCACTGGCCTAGAACCCTGTCTACCTGAACGACAGAGAAAAAGGGCAGGCCTTGCCTCCGCCAGGAGATGGCATTGTGAGCAGAGTGCCAACCTCGGCCACGCACCGCTGCAGGGTTGTGGCTGTGTCTGCTTAGTTCGGCTTGGCAGGGTGAACCGAGGACGTGAACATGGAGTCCGGGAAAGCACGGCCCAAGAGCCACCAGCTCTCTCGCAGCTCTTCTTCCTTGACAGGACAGAGCGAACGCTCAAAGCCTTGCGGAGGAAGCAGCGGCGAAGTGCCGTAGGGCAGGGGCCTGTGATCCACTCTGTGGAAGGAGTCTGGGTAGGAGGCAGGCCTGTCCTGGGTCTCTGGGCCCAAAGGTACAGCAGCTCCTTGGCCACTTGTCCTTGGTGCAGACATGGGCTTGCCACCAGGTGCCTACCCTAAACTCACAGAAACAGCTCCCTGAAAGAACGGGCAGTCAGATGCCGTCTTCCTCCAGGATGTGGAAGTGATCGCAGAGTCACGGGGTGTCCAGGGAAGGAGGGGAGACAGTCGCCAACAGCTCCCCATCCCAGTGCACGGGTGGAGTGCAAGGATCCTATCGCCTCTCCTCTCCTGTGGGGAAGACACTGGCCTAGTCCGCTAGTCCGCCTGAGCGCCAGAGTCATAGGCCAAGCGTTGCCTACACAGTGAGAAGGTAGTGTGCTTAGAGTGCCATCCTAGGCCACGCACGCTGCTGCAGGGTTGTGGCTGTGTCTGCTTAGTTCGGCCTGGCAGGGTGAACCCAGGGTGCGCACATGGAGCCCAGGAAAGCAAGGCCCAAGAGGCACCAGCTCTCCCGCAACTCTTCTTCCCTGACGCGACAGAGTGAACGCCCAAAGCCTTGCTGAGAAAGCAGCAGCGAAGTGCGGTTCGCTCCAAGCCCAAAGCCGCTGTAAAAGCACAGCATTTGCTGTGAAATCAGAGTCGGTTCTGCTGGCTGCTGCTGCTGCTGGCCTGAGCCCAGTCTCACGGTGGGAGAAACCCGCATACAGCAAAAACCTCTTTGTACGTGCATCCCCTCTCCGAAAGCATAGTATTCGCTGAGAAAGTAGTGTCGGTTCTGTGGGATGCTGATGCCGCTTGCCTGAACATAGTCTCCGAATCACGGTGGGAGAAACCCGTGTGGAAGGAAATTTACTTGCCGAGGTATCCCCTCTGCCTGAGAGAGAAGCGTGGTTGCGCCTGTGGAAACAGCCTTAACGCAGAAACAACTCCCTGAAAGAAAGGGCAGTCAGACGCCGTCCTCCTCCAGGATGTGGCAGCGTTTGCAGTGGCACGGGGCGTCGGGGAAGGAGTGGGGACTGTCCCCACAGCTTCCCATCCCAGTGCACGGGCGGTGTGCAGGATTCCTATCGACTCTCCTCTCCTGTGGAAAAGGCAGTGGCCTAGTCCGCGAGCCCGCCTGATCGCCAGAGCCAAAGGCCAAGCGTTGCCTACACCGGGAGATGGTGGTGTGCTTAGATTGCCATCCTAGGTCAAGCACGCTCCTGCAGGGTTGTGGCTGTGTCTGCTTAGTTCGGCCTGGCACGGTGACCCCAGGGCGCGAACATGGAGCCCAGGAAAGCAAGGCCCAAGAGGCACCAGCTCTCCCGCAACTCTTCTTCCCTGATGCGACAGAGTGAACGCCCAAGGCCTTGCTGAGGAAGCAGCAGCGAAGTGCGGTTCACGCCAAGCTGAAAACCTCTGTGAAAGTATAGCAGTCGCTGAGAAATCAGAGTCAGTTCTGTGGGCTGCTCTTGCTGCTTCCCTTAGCCTAGTATTCGCAGCACGGTGGGAGAAACCCGCATAGAGTGAAAGCCTCTTTGCCTGGGCATCCCCTCTGGGAAAGCACAGCATTCTTTGGGAAATCAGAGTCGGGTGTGTGGGATGCTGCTGCTGCTTACCTGAGCTAATCTCCACGGCATGGTATAATAAACCCGCATGGAGCGAAATCCTGTTTGCCCGGGCACCCCGTCTGCCTGAGAGAGAAGCGTGGTTGCGCCTGTGGAAACAGCATATAAGGAAAGGGACACGTCTGTCACTGCGCTGCCCAGGAGCATGTCTACGGAAGGCGCAGCACGCCACCCCGGGAGAAGAGAAGGAGCTGTTGGCCTTGAGGTCGGGAAACGATCATCAAGCACGAGAGCCTGCCATGGCAGGAAGAGCGGGTGGGTGGCAAAACAAGCGTCACCCTCTCCCTATGCGGAATGAAGCGTGGCTGCTAAGCAGACACGAGCGGACACCTAGGACAGGTGCGCGTGTTCCTCTCTGAGGAAGGTGTCTGGGCAGAAGGCAGGCCTGTCCTGTGCCTCTGGGCCCAAGGGGACAGCAGCTCCTTGTCCACCTGTCCATAAAACAGATGTGGGCTTGCCACCAGGTGCCGGGCCGTAAACTCGCAGAAAAAGCTCCTGGAGGAATGGGCAGTCAGATGCCGTGTTCCCTCAGGATGTGGCAGCGTTGCAGAGGCAGGGGGTGTCCCGGGAAGGAGGGACAGTTACCCATTACTCCCCATCCCAGGGCGCGGGGCGTGTGCAGCGATCCTGTCGCATCTCGTCTCGGCGGGGGAAGGCACTGGCCTAGAACCCTGTCTACCTGAACGACAGAGAAAAAGGGCAGGCCTTGCCTCCGCCAGGAGATGGCATTGTGAGCAGAGTGCCAACCTCGGCCACGCACCGCTGCAGGGTTGTGGCTGTGTCTGCTTAGTTCGGCTTGGCAGGGTGAACCGAGGACGTGAACATGGAGTCCGGGAAAGCACGGCCCAAGAGCCACCAGCTCTCTCGCAGCTCTTCTTCCTTGACAGGACAGAGCGAACGCTCAAAGCCTTGCGGAGGAAGCAGCGGCGAAGTGCCGTAGGGCAGGGGCCTGTGATCCTCTCTGTGGAAGGAGTCTGGGTAGGAGGCAGGCCTGTCCTGGGTCTCTGGGCCCAAAGGTACAGCAGCTCCTTGGCCACTTGTCCTTGGTGCAGACATGGGCTTGCCACCAGGTGCCTACCCTAAACTCACAGAAACAGCTCCCTGAAAGAACGGGCAGTCAGATGCCGTCTTCCTCCAGGATGTGGAAGTGATCGCAGAGTCACGGGGTGTCCAGGGAAGGAGGGGAGACAGTCGCCAACAGCTCCCCATCCCAGTGCACGGGTGGAGTGCAAGGATCCTATCGCCTCTCCTCTCCTGTGGGGAAGACACTGGCCTAGTCCGCTAGTCCGCCTGAGCGCCAGAGTCATAGGCCAAGCGTTGCCTACACAGTGAGAAGGTAGTGTGCTTAGAGTGCCATCCTAGGCCACGCACGCTGCTGCAGGGTTGTGGCTGTGTCTGCTTAGTTCGGCCTGGCAGGGTGAACCCAGGGTGCGCACATGGAGCCCAGGAAAGCAAGGCCCAAGAGGCACCAGCTCTCCCGCAACTCTTCTTCCCTGACGCGACAGAGTGAACGCCCAAAGCCTTGCTGAGAAAGCAGCAGCGAAGTGCGGTTCGCTCCAAGCCCAAAGCCGCTGTAAAAGCACAGCATTTGCTGTGAAATCAGAGTCGGTTCTGCTGGCTGCTGCTGCTGCTGGCCTGAGCCCAGTCTCACGGTGGGAGAAACCCGCATACAGCAAAAACCTCTTTGTACGTGCATCCCCTCTCCGAAAGCATAGTATTCGCTGAGAAAGTAGTGTCGGTTCTGTGGGATGCTGATGCCGCTTGCCTGAACATAGTCTCCGAATCACGGTGGGAGAAACCCGTGTGGAAGGAAATTTACTTGCCGAGGTATCCCCTCTGCCTGAGAGAGAAGCGTGGTTGCGCCTGTGGAAACAGCCTTAACGCAGAAACAACTCCCTGAAAGAAAGGGCAGTCAGACGCCGTCCTCCTCCAGGATGTGGCAGCGTTTGCAGTGGCACGGGGCGTCGGGGAAGGAGTGGGGACTGTCCCCACAGCTTCCCATCCCAGTGCACGGGCGGTGTGCAGGATTCCTATCGACTCTCCTCTCCTGTGGAAAAGGCAGTGGCCTAGTCCGCGAGCCCGCCTGATCGCCAGAGCCAAAGGCCAAGCGTTGCCTACACCGGGAGATGGTGGTGTGCTTAGATTGCCATCCTAGGTCAAGCACGCTCCTGCAGGGTTGTGGCTGTGTCTGCTTAGTTCGGCCTGGCACGGTGACCCCAGGGCGCGAACATGGAGCCCAGGAAAGCAAGGCCCAAGAGGCACCAGCTCTCCCGCAACTCTTCTTCCCTGATGCGACAGAGTGAACGCCCAAGGCCTTGCTGAGGAAGCAGCAGCGAAGTGCGGTTCACGCCAAGCTGAAAACCTCTGTGAAAGTATAGCAGTCGCTGAGAAATCAGAGTCAGTTCTGTGGGCTGCTCTTGCTGCTTCCCTTAGCCTAGTATTCGCAGCACGGTGGGAGAAACCCGCATAGAGTGAAAGCCTCTTTGCCTGGGCATCCCCTCTGGGAAAGCACAGCATTCTTTGGGAAATCAGAGTCGGGTGTGTGGGATGCTGCTGCTGCTTACCTGAGCTAATCTCCACGGCATGGTATAATAAACCCGCATGGAGCGAAATCCTGTTTGCCCGGGCACCCCGTCTGCCTGAGAGAGAAGCGTGGTTGCGCCTGTGGAAACAGCATATAAGGAAAGGGACACGTCTGTCACTGCGCTGCCCAGGAGCATGTCTACGGAAGGCGCAGCACGCCACCCCGGGAGAAGAGAAGGAGCTGTTGGCCTTGAGGTCGGGAAACGATCATCAAGCACGAGAGCCTGCCATGGCAGGAAGAGCGGGTGGGTGGCAAAACAAGCGTCACCCTCTCCCTATGCGGAATGAAGCGTGGCTGCTAAGCAGACACGAGCGGACACCTAGGACAGGTGCGCGTGTTCCTCTCTGAGGAAGGTGTCTGGGCAGAAGGCAGGCCTGTCCTGTGCCTCTGGGCCCAAGGGGACAGCAGCTCCTTGTCCACCTGTCCATAAAACAGATGTGGGCTTGCCACCAGGTGCCGGGCCGTAAACTCGCAGAAAAAGCTCCTGGAGGAATGGGCAGTCAGATGCCGTGTTCCCTCAGGATGTGGCAGCGTTGCAGAGGCAGGGGGTGTCCCGGGAAGGAGGGACAGTTACCCATTACTCCCCATCCCAGGGCGCGGGGCGTGTGCAGCGATCCTGTCGCATCTCGTCTCGGCGGGGGAAGGCACTGGCCTAGAACCCTGTCTACCTGAACGACAGAGAAAAAGGGCAGGCCTTGCCTCCGCCAGGAGATGGCATTGTGAGCAGAGTGCCAACCTCGGCCACGCACCGCTGCAGGGTTGTGGCTGTGTCTGCTTAGTTCGGCTTGGCAGGGTGAACCGAGGACGTGAACATGGAGTCCGGGAAAGCACGGCCCAAGAGCCACCAGCTCTCTCGCAGCTCTTCTTCCTTGACAGGACAGAGCGAACGCTCAAAGCCTTGCGGAGGAAGCAGCGGCGAAGTGCCGTAGGGCAGGGGCCTGTGATCCACTCTGTGGAAGGAGTCTGGGTAGGAGGCAGGCCTGTCCTGGGTCTCTGGGCCCAAAGGTACAGCAGCTCCTTGGCCACTTGTCCTTGGTGCAGACATGGGCTTGCCACCAGGTGCCTACCCTAAACTCACAGAAACAGCTCCCTGAAAGAACGGGCAGTCAGATGCCGTCTTCCTCCAGGATGTGGAAGTGATCGCAGAGTCACGGGGTGTCCAGGGAAGGAGGGGAGACAGTCGCCAACAGCTCCCCATCCCAGTGCACGGGTGGAGTGCAAGGATCCTATCGCCTCTCCTCTCCTGTGGGGAAGACACTGGCCTAGTCCGCTAGTCCGCCTGAGCGCCAGAGTCATAGGCCAAGCGTTGCCTACACAGTGAGAAGGTAGTGTGCTTAGAGTGCCATCCTAGGCCACGCACGCTGCTGCAGGGTTGTGGCTGTGTCTGCTTAGTTCGGCCTGGCAGGGTGAACCCAGGGTGCGCACATGGAGCCCAGGAAAGCAAGGCCCAAGAGGCACCAGCTCTCCCGCAACTCTTCTTCCCTGACGCGACAGAGTGAACGCCCAAAGCCTTGCTGAGAAAGCAGCAGCGAAGTGCGGTTCGCTCCAAGCCCAAAGCCGCTGTAAAAGCACAGCATTTGCTGTGAAATCAGAGTCGGTTCTGCTGGCTGCTGCTGCTGCTGGCCTGAGCCCAGTCTCACGGTGGGAGAAACCCGCATACAGCAAAAACCTCTTTGTACGTGCATCCCCTCTCCGAAAGCATAGTATTCGCTGAGAAATTAGTGTCGGTTCTGTGGGATGCTGATGCCGCTTGCCTGAACATAGTCTCCGAATCACGGTGGGAGAAACCCGTGTGGAAGGAAATTTACTTGCCGAGGTATCCCCTCTGCCTGAGAGAGAAGCGTGGTTGCGCCTGTGGAAACAGCCTTAACGCAGAAACAACTCCCTGAAAGAAAGGGCAGTCAGACGCCGTCCTCCTCCAGGATGTGGCAGCGTTTGCAGTGGCACGGGGCGTCGGGGAAGGAGTGGGGACTGTCCCCACAGCTTCCCATCCCAGTGCACGGGCGGTGTGCAGGATTCCTATCGACTCTCCTCTCCTGTGGAAAAGGCAGTGGCCTAGTCCGCGAGCCCGCCTGATCGCCAGAGCCAAAGGCCAAGCGTTGCCTACACCGGGAGATGGTAGTGTGCTTAGATTGCCATCCTAGGTCAAGCACGCTCCTGCAGGGTTGTGGCTGTGTCTGCTTAGTTCGGCCTGGCACGGTGACCCCAGGGCGCGAACATGGAGCCCAGGAAAGCAAGGCCCAAGAGGCACCAGCTCTCCCGCAACTCTTCTTCCCTGATGCGACAGAGTGAACGCCCAAGGCCTTGCTGAGGAAGCAGCAGCGAAGTGCGGTTCACGCCAAGCTGAAAACCTCTGTGAAAGTATAGCAGTCGCTGAGAAATCAGAGTCAGTTCTGTGGGCTGCTCTTGCTGCTTCCCTTAGCCTAGTATTCGCAGCACGGTGGGAGAAACCCGCATAGAGTGAAAGCCTCTTTGCCTGGGCATCCCCTCTGGGAAAGCACAGCATTCTTTGGGAAATCAGAGTCGGGTGTGTGGGATGCTGCTGCTGCTTACCTGAGCTAATCTCCACGGCATGGTATAATAAACCCGCATGGAGCGAAATCCTGTTTGCCCGGGCACCCCGTCTGCCTGAGAGAGAAGCGTGGTTGCGCCTGTGGAAACAGCATATAAGGAAAGGGACACGTCTGTCACTGCGCTGCCCAGGAGCATGTCTACGGAAGGCGCAGCACGCCACCCCGGGAGAAGAGAAGGAGCTGTTGGCCTTGAGGTCGGGAAACGATCATCAAGCACGAGAGCCTGCCATGGCAGGAAGAGCGGGTGGGTGGCAAAACAAGCGTCACCCTCTCCCTATGCGGAATGAAGCGTGGCTGCTAAGCAGACACGAGCGGACACCTAGGACAGGTGCGCGTGTTCCTCTCTGAGGAAGGTGTCTGGGCAGAAGGCAGGCCTGTCCTGTGCCTCTGGGCCCAAGGGGACAGCAGCTCCTTGTCCACCTGTCCATAAAACAGATGTGGGCTTGCCACCAGGTGCCGGGCCGTAAACTCGCAGAAAAAGCTCCTGGAGGAATGGGCAGTCAGATGCCGTGTTCCCTCAGGATGTGGCAGCGTTGCAGAGGCAGGGGGTGTCCCGGGAAGGAGGGACAGTTACCCATTACTCCCCATCCCAGGGCGCGGGGCGTGTGCAGCGATCCTGTCGCATCTCGTCTCGGCGGGGGAAGGCACTGGCCTAGAACCCTGTCTACCTGAACGACAGAGAAAAAGGGCAGGCCTTGCCTCCGCCAGGAGATGGCATTGTGAGCAGAGTGCCAACCTCGGCCACGCACCGCTGCAGGGTTGTGGCTGTGTCTGCTTAGTTCGGCTTGGCAGGGTGAACCGAGGACGTGAACATGGAGTCCGGGAAAGCACGGCCCAAGAGCCACCAGCTCTCTCGCAGCTCTTCTTCCTTGACAGGACAGAGCGAACGCTCAAAGCCTTGCGGAGGAAGCAGCGGTGAAGTGCGGTAGGGCAGGGGCCTGTAATCCACTCTGTGGAAGGAGTCTGGGTAGGAGGCAGGCCTGTCCTGGGTCTCTGGGCCCAAAGGTACAGCAGCTCCTTGGCCACTTGTCCTTGGTGCAGACATGGGCTTGCCACCAGGTGCCTACCCTAAACTCACAGAAACAGCTCCCTGAAAGAACGGGCAGTCGGATGCCGTCTTCCTCCAGGATGTGGAAGTGATCGCAGAGTCACGGGGTGTCCAGGGAAGGAGGGGAGACAGTCGCCAACAGCTCCCCATCCCAGTGCACGGGTGGAGTGCAAGGATCCTATCGCCTCTCCTCTCCTGTGGGGAAGACACTGGCCTAGTCCGCTAGTCCGCCTGAGCGCCAGAGTCATAGGCCAAGCGTTGCCTACACAGTGAGAAGGTAGTGTGCTTAGAGTGCCATCCTAGGCCACGCACGCTGCTGCAGGGTTGTGGCTGTGTCTGCTTAGTTCGGCCTGGCAGGGTGAACCCAGGGTGCGCACATGGAGCCCAGGAAAGCAAGGCCCAAGAGGCACCAGCTCTCCCGCAACTCTTCTTCCCTGACGCGACAGAGTGAACGCCCAAAGCCTTGCTGAGAAAGCAGCAGCGAAGTGCGGTTCGCTCCAAGCCCAAAGCCGCTGTAAAAGCACAGCATTTGCTGTGAAATCAGAGTCGGTTCTGCTGGCTGCTGCTGCTGCTGGCCTGAGCCCAGTCTCACGGTGGGAGAAACCCGCATACAGCAAAAACCTCTTTGTACGTGCATCCCCTCTCCGAAAGCATAGTATTCGCTGAGAAATTAGTGTCGGTTCTGTGGGATGCTGATGCCGCTTGCCTGAACATAGTCTCCGAATCACGGTGGGAGAAACCCGTGTGGAAGGAAATTTACTTGCCGAGGTATCCCCTCTGCCTGAGAGAGAAGCGTGGTTGCGCCTGTGGAAACAGCCTTAACGCAGAAACAACTCCCTGAAAGAAAGGGCAGTCAGACGCCATCCTCCTCCAGGATGTGGCAGCGTTTGCAGTGGCACGGGGCGTCGGGGAAGGAGTGGGGACTGTCCCCACAGCTTCCCATCCCAGTGCACGGGCGGTGTGCAGGATTCCTATCGACTCTCCTCTCCTGTGGAAAAGGCAGTGGCCTAGTCCGCGAGACCGCCTGATCGCCAGAGCCAAAGGCCAAGCGTTGCCTACACCGGGAGATGGTAGTGTGCTTAGATTGCCATCCTAGGTCAAGCACGCTCCTGCAGGGTTGTGGCTGTGTCTGCTTAGTTCGGCCTGGCACGGTGACCCCAGGGCGCGAACATGGAGCCCAGGAAAGCAAGGCCCAAGAGGCACCAGCTCTCCCGCAACTCTTCTTCCCTGATGCGACAGAGTGAACGCCCAAGGCCTTGCTGAGGAAGCAGCAGCGAAGTGCGGTTCACGCCAAGCTGAAAACCTCTGTGAAAGTATAGCAGTCGCTGAGAAATCAGAGTCAGTTCTGTGGGCTGCTCTTGCTGCTTCCCTTAGCCTAGTATTCGCAGCACGGTGGGAGAAACCCGCATAGAGTGAAAGCCTCTTTGCCTGGGCATC
>NW_028133688.1:0-32223 GCF_964662115.1 Mustela nivalis | reverse complement strand
GTCGCGGCTGGAAAGAAGAGCCGCGGGAGAGCTGGTGCCTCTTGGGCCTTGTTTTCCCGGGCTCCAAGTTCGCGCCCGGGGTTCACCTTGCTAAGCCGATCTAAGCAGACACAGTCACAACCCTGCAGCAGCGTGCGTGGCCTAGCATGACACTCTATGGCTATTACCATCTCCTGGCGTAGGTAAGGCTTTGCCTTTTGCTCCGGCGCTCGGGCAGACTCGGGGTCAAGGCCAGTGCCTTCACCACAGGAGAGAGGAGGCAACAGGATCCCTGCACAAGGCCCGAGCACTGGGATGGGGAACAGTGGGGACTGTCTCCACTCTTTCCCCGGCACACCCCGGCCACCCACAATGCTGCCACATCTTGGTGGAAGACGGCATCTGACTGCACGTTTCTCCATGGGGTTGTTTCTGCGAGTTCCGGGTATGGCACCTGGTGGCAAGCCCAAGTCTGCCCTTGGGACAGGTGGCCAAGGAGATGCTGTCCCCTTGGTAACAGAGGCACAGGACAGGCCTGCCTTCTGCCCAGACTCCTTAGAGTGGAGCACGCGCCCCTGCCCTAGTCGTCCCCTCATGTCTCCTTAGCAGCCAGGCTTCCATCTCTCCGCACAGGGAGCGGGTGACACATGTCTGGCCACCGGCCTGCATTTCGAGCCGCGGCAGGCTATCCTGTTCCCGAGCGTTTCCCGACCCCAAGGCCAAGGGATCCTTCTCTTCCCCGGGGGCGGCGTGCTGTGCCTTCCCCACACTTGCTCCTGGGGAGCGTGGTGACAGACGTGAGCAACCATGCTTCTCTCTCAGGCAGAAAGGATGCTAGGGCAAAGAGGATTTGGCTCCATGCGGGTGTCTTCCAACATGCTGCGGAGACTCGCTTAGGCAAGCAGCAGCACCATCCCTAAACCCAACTATGATTTCCCAACGAATGCTGTGCTTTCCAAGGGGAGATGCCAAGGCAAAGGGGCTTTCGCTGTATGCGGGTTTCTCCCACCGCGAGACTGGGCTCAGGCACGCAGCAGCAGCCCCCAAAACATTTCTCGGGGAATGCTGTCCTTTCGCAGAGGCTTTGGTTTGGAGCAAACAGCACTTCGCCACTGCTTCCTCAGCAAGGCTTCTGTCGCGTCAGGGAAGAAGAGCTGCGGGAGAGCTGGTGCCTCTTGGGCCTTGCTTTCCCTGGCTCCATGTTCGCGTCCTGGGTTCACCCTGCCAGGCCGAACTACGCAGACACAGTCACAACCGTGCAGTAGCGCGCTTAGCCTAGGATGGCACTCCATGCACACTACCATCTCCCGGTGTAGGCATCGCTTGGCCTTTTACTCTGGCGCTCAGGCCGACTCGCGGACTAGGCCTGTGCTTTCCCCACAGGAAAGGAGAGGTGACAGGATCCCTGCAAACCACCCGTGAACTGAATAGGGAGCTTTGGGGGACTGTCACCACTCCTTCCCCTTAAAACCCAGGCCTCCTCCAAGCTTCTACATCCCGGAGGAAGACGGCATCTGATGGCCAGGTCTTTCTGGGAGTTGTTTCTCGAGTTTAGGGTAGGCGCCTGGTGGCAAGCCCATGGCTCCACCACGGTCAGGTGGCCTAGGAGCTGCTGTCTCCTTGGGCCCAAAGGCTCAGGACAGGCATGCTTTCTGCCCAGACTCCTTCCTCAGAGTGGAGCCCTTTCCCCTGCCCTAAATTCCCCCTCGTGTCTCCTTAGCAGTCCGGCTTCCTTCGCTCTGCAGGGACAGATGTGTCCCTTTCCTTAAGGCTCTTTCCACAGGCACCACCGCGCTTCTCTCTCAGGCAGAGCGGAAGCCCAGGCAAGGAGAATTTCGCCCCATGCGGGTTTATTCCACCGTGCAGGGGAGACTAGCTCCAGCAAGCAGCAGGCAGCATCCCACAGACCCGACTCTGATTTCCCAGAGAATGCTGTGCTTTCCCAGAGGGGATGCCCCGGCCAAGAAGCTTTCGCTCTATGCGGGTTTTTCCCATTGTGCTGCGAATACTAGGCTAAGGCAAGCAACAAAAGCAGCCCACAGAACCGACTCTGATTTCCCAGCGACTGCTATGCTTTCGCAGAGGTTTTCAGCTTGGCGCAAACCGCACTTCGCTTCTGCTTCCTCAGCAAGGCTTTGGTCGTTCGCTCTGTCGCGGCTGGAAAGAAGAGCCGCGGGAGAGCTGGTGCCTCTTGGGCCTTGTTTTCCCGGGCTCCAAGTTCGCGCCCGGGGTTCACCTTGCTAAGCCGATCTAAGCAGACACAGTCACAACCCTGCAGCAGCGTGCGTGGCCTAGCATGACACTCTATGGCTATTACCATCTCCTGGCGTAGGTAAGGCTTTGCCTTTTGCTCCGGCGCTCGGGCAGACTCGGGGTCAAGGCCAGTGCCTTCACCACAGGAGAGAGGAGGCAACAGGATCCCTGCACAAGGCCCGAGCACTGGGATGGGGAACAGTGGGGACTGTCTCCACTCTTTCCCCGGCACACCCCGGCCACCCACAATGCTGCCACATCTTGGTGGAAGACGGCATCTGACTGCACGTTTCTCCATGGGGTTGTTTCTGCGAGTTCCGGGTATGGCACCTGGTGGCAAGCCCAAGTCTGCCCTTGGGACAGGTGGCCAAGGAGATGCTGTCCCCTTGGTAACAGAGGCACAGGACAGGCCTGCCTTCTGCCCAGACTCCTTAGAGTGGAGCACGCGCCCCTGCCCTAGTCGTCCCCTCATGTCTCCTTAGCAGCCAGGCTTCCATCTCTCCGCACAGGGAGCGGGTGACACATGTCTGGCCACCGGCCTGCATTTCGAGCCGCGGCAGGCTATCCTGTTCCCGAGCGTTTCCCGACCCCAAGGCCAAGGGATCCTTCTCTTCCCCGGGGGCGGCGTGCTGTGCCTTCCCCACACTTGCTCCTGGGGAGCGTGGTGACAGACGTGAGCAACCATGCTTCTCTCTCAGGCAGAAAGGATGCTAGGGCAAAGAGGATTTGGCTCCATGCGGGTGTCTTCCAACATGCTGCGGAGACTCGCTTAGGCAAGCAGCAGCACCATCCCCAAACCCAACTATGATTTCCCAACGAATGCTGTGCTTTCCAAGGGGAGATGCCAAGGCAAAGGGGCTTTCGCTGTATGCGGGTTTCTCCCACCGCGAGACTGGGCTCAGGCACGCAGCAGCAGCCCCCAAAACATTTCTCGGGGAATGCTGTCCTTTCGCAGAGGCTTTGGTTTGGAGCAAACAGCACTTCGCCACTGCTTCCTCAGCAAGGCTTCTGTCGCGTCAGGGAAGAAGAGCTGCGGGAGAGCTGGTGCCTCTTGGGCCTTGCTTTCCCTGGCTCCATGTTCGCGTCCTGGGTTCACCCTGCCAGGCCGAACTACGCAGACACAGTCACAACCGTGCAGTAGCGCGCTTAGCCTAGGATGGCACTCCATGCACACTACCATCTCCCGGTGTAGGCATCGCTTGGCCTTTTACTCTGGCGCTCAGGCCGACTCGCGGACTAGGCCTGTGCTTTCCCCACAGGAAAGGAGAGGTGACAGGATCCCTGCACACCACCCGTGAACTGAATAGGGAGCTTTGGGGGACTGTCACCACTCCTTCCCCTTAAAACCCGGGCCTCCTCCAAGCTTCTACATCCCGGAGGAAGACGGCATCTGATGGCCAGGTCTTTCTGGGAGTTGTTTCTCGAGTTTAGGGTAGGCGCCTGGTGGCAAGCCCATGGCTCCACCACGGTCAGGTGGCCTAGGAGCTGCTGTCTCCTTGGGCCCAAAGGCTCAGGACAGGCATGCTTTCTGCCCAGACTCCTTCCTCAGAGTGGAGCCCTTTCCCCTGCCCTAATCTCCCCCTCGTGTCTCCTTAGCAGCCCGGCTACCTTCGCTCTGCAGGGACAGATGTGTCCCTTTCCTTAAGGCTCTTTCCACAGGCACCACCGCGCTTCTCTCTCAGGCAGAGCGGAAGCCCAGGCAAGGAGAATTTCACCCCATGCGGGTTTATTCCACCGTGCAGGGGAGACTAGCTCCAGCAAGCAGCAGGCAGCATCACACAGACCCGACTCTGATTTCCCAGAGAATGCTGTGCTTTCCCAGAGGGGATGCCCCGGCCAAGAAGCTTTCGCTCTATGCGGGTTTTTCCCATTGTGCTGCGAATACTAGGCTAAGGCAAGCAACAAAAGCAGCCCACAGAACCGACTCTGATTTCCCAGCGACTGCTATGCTTTCGCAGAGGTTTTCAGCTTGGCGCAAACCGCACTTCGCTTCTGCTTCCTCAGCAAGGCTTTGGTCGTTCGCTCTGTCGCGGCTGGAAAGAAGAGCCGCGGGAGAGCTGGTGCCTCTTGGGCCTTGTTTTCCCGGGCTCCAAGTTCGCGCCCGGGGTTCACCTTGCTAAGCCGATCTAAGCAGACACAGTCACAACCCTGCAGCAGCGTGCTTGGCCTAGCATGACACTCTATGGCTATTACCATCTCCTGGCGTAGGTAAGGCTTTGCCTTTTGCTCCGGCGCTCGGGCAGACTCGGGGTCAAGGCCAGTGCCTTCACCACAGGAGAGAGGAGGCAACAGGATCCCTGCACAAGGCCCGAGCACTGGGATGGGGAACAGTGGGGACTGTCTCCACTCTTTCCCCGGCACACCCCGGCCACCCACAATGCTGCCACATCTTGGTGGAAGACGGCATCTGACTGCACGTTTCTCCATGGGGTTGTTTCTGCGAGTTCCGGGTATGGCACCTGGTGGCAAGCCCAAGTCTGCCCTTGGGACAGGTGGCCAAGGAGATGCTGTCCCCTTGGTAACAGAGGCACAGGACAGGCCTGCCTTCTGCCCAGACTCCTTAGAGTGGAGCACGCGCCCCTGCCCTAGTCGTCCCCTCATGTCTCCTTAGCAGCCAGGCTTCCATCTCTCCGCACAGGGAGCGGGTGACACATGTCTGGCCACCGGCCTGCATTTCGAGCCGCGGCAGGCTATCCTGTTCCCGAGCGTTTCCCGACCCCAAGGCCAAGGGATCCTTCTCTTCCCCGGGGGCGGCGTGCTGTGCCTTCCCCACACTTGCTCCTGGGGAGCGTGGTGACAGACGTGAGCAACCATGCTTCTCTCTCAGGCAGAAAGGATGCTAGGGCAAAGAGGATTTGGCTCCATGCGGGTGTCTTCCAACATGCTGCGGAGACTCGCTTAGGCAAGCAGCAGCACCATCCCCAAACCCAACTATGATTTCCCAACGAATGCTGTGCTTTCCAAGGGGAGATGCCAAGGCAAAGGGGCTTTCGCTGTATGCGGGTTTCTCCCACCGCGAGACTGGGCTCAGGCACGCAGCAGCAGCCCCCAAAACATTTCTCGGGGAATGCTGTCCTTTCGCAGAGGCTTTGGTTTGGAGCAAACAGCACTTCGCCACTGCTTCCTCAGCAAGGCTTCTGTCGCGTCAGGGAAGAAGAGCTGCGGGAGAGCTGGTGCCTCTTGGGCCTTGCTTTCCCTGGCTCCATGTTCGCGTCCTGGGTTCACCCTGCCAGGCCGAACTACGCAGACACAGTCACAACCGTGCAGTAGCGCGCTTAGCCTAGGATGGCACTCCATGCACACTACCATCTCCCGGTGTAGGCATCGCTTGGCCTTTTACTCTGGCGCTCAGGCCGACTCGCGGACTAGGCCTGTGCTTTCCCCACAGGAAAGGAGAGGTGACAGGATCCCTGCACACCACCCGTGAACTGAATAGGGAGCTTTGGGGGACTGTAACCACTCCTTCCCCTTAAAACCCGGGCCTCCTCCAAGCTTCTACATCCCGGAGGAAGACGGCATCTGATGGCCAGGTCTTTCTGGGAGTTGTTTCTCGAGTTTAGGGTAGGCGCCTGGTGGCAAGCCCATGGCTCCACCACGGTCAGGTGGACTAGGAGCTGCTGTCTCCTTGGGCCCAAAGGCTCAGGACAGGCATGCTTTCTGCCCAGACTCCTTCCTCAGAGTGGAGCCCTTTCCCCTGCCCTAATCTCCCCCTCGTGTCTCCTTAGCAGCCCGGCTACCTTCGCTCTGCAGGGACAGATGTGTCCCTTTCCTTAAGGCTCTTTCCACAGGCACCACCGCGCTTCTCTCTCAGGCAGAGCGGAAGCCCAGGCAAGGAGAATTTCACCCCATGCGGGTTTATTCCACCGTGCAGGGGAGACTAGCTCCAGCAAGCAGCAGGCAGCATCCCACAGACCCGACTCTGATTTCCCAGAGAATGCTGTGCTTTCCCAGAGGGGATGCCCCGGCCAAGAAGCTTTCGCTCTATGCGGGTTTTTCCCATTGTGCTGCGAATACTAGGCTAAGGCAAGCAACAAAAGCAGCCCACAGAACCGACTCTGATTTCCCAGCGACTGCTATGCTTTCGCAGAGGTTTTCAGCTTGGCGCAAACCGCACTTCGCTTCTGCTTCCTCAGCAAGGCTTTGGTCGTTCGCTCTGTCGCGGCTGGAAAGAAGAGCCGCGGGAGAGCTGGTGCCTCTTGGGCCTTGTTTTCCCGGGCTCCAAGTTCGCGCCCGGGGTTCACCTTGCTAAGCCGATCTAAGCAGACACAGTCACAACCCTGCAGCAGCGTGCGTGGCCTAGCATGACACTTGACACTCTATGGCTATTACCATCTCCTGGCGTAGGTAAGGCTTTGCCTTTTGCTCCGGCGCTCGGGCAGACTCGGGTCAAGGCCAGTGCCTTCACCACAGGAGAGAGGAGGCAACAGGATCCCTGCACAAGGCCCGAGCACTGGGATGGGGAACAGTGGGGACTGTCTCCACTCTTTCCCCGGCACACCCCGGCCACCCACAATGCTGCCACATCTTGGTGGAAGACGGCATCTGACTGCACGTTTCTCCATGGGGTTGTTTCTGCGAGTTCCGGGTATGGCACCTGGTGGCAAGCCCAAGTCTGCCCTTGGGACAGGTGGCCAAGGAGATGCTGTCCCCTTGGTAACAGAGGCACAGGACAGGCCTGCCTTCTGCCCAGACTCCTTAGAGTGGAGCACGCGCCCCTGCCCTAGTCGTCCCCTCATGTCTCCTTAGCAGCCAGGCTTCCATCTCTCCGCACAGGGAGCGGGTGACACATGTCTGGCCACCGGCCTGCATTTCGAGCCGCGGCAGGCTATCCTGTTCCCGAGCGTTTCCCGACCCCAAGGCCAAGGGATCCTTCTCTTCCCCGGGGGCGGCGTGCTGTGCCTTCCCCACACTTGCTCCTGGGGAGCGTGGTGACAGACGTGAGCAACCATGCTTCTCTCTCAGGCAGAAAGGATGCTAGGGCAAAGAGGATTTGGCTCCATGCGGGTGTCTTCCAACATGCTGCGGAGACTCGCTTAGGCAAGCAGCAGCACCATCCCCAAACCCAACTATGATTTCCCAACGAATGCTGTGCTTTCCAAGGGGAGATGCCAAGGCAAAGGGGCTTTCGCTGTATGCGGGTTTCTCCCACCGCGAGACTGGGCTCAGGCACGCAGCAGCAGCCCCCAAAACATTTCTCGGGGAATGCTGTCCTTTCGCAGAGGCTTTGGTTTGGAGCAAACAGCACTTCGCCACTGCTTCCTCAGCAAGGCTTCTGTCGCGTCAGGGAAGAAGAGCTGCGGGAGAGCTGGTGCCTCTTGGGCCTTGCTTTCCCTGGCTCCATGTTCGCGTCCTGGGTTCACCCTGCCAGGCCGAACTACGCAGACACAGTCACAACCGTGCAGTAGCGCGCTTAGCCTAGGATGGCACTCCATGCACACTACCATCTCCCGGTGTAGGCATCGCTTGGCCTTTTACTCTGGCGCTCAGGCCGACTCGCGGACTAGGCCTGTGCTTTCCCCACAGGAAAGGAGAGGTGACAGGATCCCTGCACACCACCCGTGAACTGAATAGGGAGCTTTGGGGGACTGTCACCACTCCTTCCCCTTAAAACCCAGGCCTCCTCCAAGCTTCTACATCCCGGAGGAAGACGGCATCTGATGGCCAGGTCTTTCTGGGAGTTGTTTCTCGAGTTTAGGGTAGGCGCCTGGTGGCAAGCCCATGGCTCCACCACGGTCAGGTGGCCTAGGAGCTGCTGTCTCCTTGGGCCCAAAGGCTCAGGACAGGCATGCTTTCTGCCCAGACTCCTTCCTCAGAGTGGAGCCCTTTCCCCTGCCCTAAATTCCCCCTCGTGTCTCCTTAGCAGCCCGGCTTCCTTCGCTCTGCAGGGACAGATGTGTCCCTTTCCTTAAGGCTCTTTCCACAGGCACCACCGCGCTTCTCTCTCAGGCAGAGCGGAAGCCCAGGCAAGGAGAATTTCGCCCCATGCGGGTTTATTCCACCGTGCAGGGGAGACTAGCTCCAGCAAGCAGCAGGCAGCATCCCACAGACCCGACTCTGATTTCCCAGAGAATGCTGTGCTTTCCCAGAGGGGATGCCCCGGCCAAGAAGCTTTCGCTCTATGCGGGTTTTTCCCATTGTGCTGCGAATACTAGGCTAAGGCAAGCAACAAAAGCAGCCCACAGAACCGACTCTGATTTCCCAGCGACTGCTATGCTTTCGCAGAGGTTTTCAGCTTGGCGCAAACCGCACTTCGCTTCTGCTTCCTCAGCAAGGCTTTGGTCGTTCGCTCTGTCGCGGCTGGAAAGAAGAGCCGCGGGAGAGCTGGTGCCTCTTGGGCCTTGTTTTCCCGGGCTCCAAGTTCGCGCCCGGGGTTCACCTTGCTAAGCCGATCTAAGCAGACACAGTCACAACCCTGCAGCAGCGTGCGTGGCCTAGCATGACACTCTATGGCTATTACCATCTCCTGGCGTAGGTAAGGCTTTGCCTTTTGCTCCGGCGCTCGGGCAGACTCGGGGTCAAGGCCAGTGCCTTCACCACAGGAGAGAGGAGGCAACAGGATCCCTGCACAAGGCCCGAGCACTGGGATGGGGAACAGTGGGGACTGTCTCCACTCTTTCCCCGGCACACCCCGGCCACCCACAATGCTGCCACATCTTGGTGGAAGACGGCATCTGACTGCACGTTTCTCCATGGGGTTGTTTCTGCGAGTTCCGGGTATGGCACCTGGTGGCAAGCCCAAGTCTGCCCTTGGGACAGGTGGCCAAGGAGATGCTGTCCCCTTGGTAACAGAGGCACAGGACAGGCCTGCCTTCTGCCCAGACTCCTTAGAGTGGAGCACGCGCCCCTGCCCTAGTCGTCCCCTCATGTCTCCTTAGCAGCCAGGCTTCCATCTCTCCGCACAGGGAGCGGGTGACACATGTCTGGCCACCGGCCTGCATTTCGAGCCGCGGCAGGCTATCCTGTTCCCGAGCGTTTCCCGACCCCAAGGCCAAGGGATCCTTCTCTTCCCCGGGGGCGGCGTGCTGTGCCTTCCCCACACTTGCTCCTGGGGAGCGTGGTGACAGACGTGAGCAACCATGCTTCTCTCTCAGGCAGAAAGGATGCTAGGGCAAAGAGGATTTGGCTCCATGCGGGTGTCTTCCAACATGCTGCGGAGACTCGCTTAGGCAAGCAGCAGCACCATCCCCAAACCCAACTATGATTTCCCAACGAATGCTGTGCTTTCCAAGGGGAGATGCCAAGGCAAAGGGGCTTTCGCTGTATGCGGGTTTCTCCCACCGCGAGACTGGGCTCAGGCACGCAGCAGCAGCCCCCAAAACATTTCTCGGGGAATGCTGTCCTTTCGCAGAGGCTTTGGTTTGGAGCAAACAGCACTTCGCCACTGCTTCCTCAGCAAGGCTTCTGTCGCGTCAGGGAAGAAGAGCTGCGGGAGAGCTGGTGCCTCTTGGGCCTTGCTTTCCCTGGCTCCATGTTCGCGTCCTGGGTTCACCCTGCCAGGCCGAACTACGCAGACACAGTCACAACCGTGCAGTAGCGCGCTTAGCCTAGGATGGCACTCCATGCACACTACCATCTCCCGGTGTAGGCATCGCTTGGCCTTTTACTCTGGCGCTCAGGCCGACTCGCGGACTAGGCCTGTGCTTTCCCCACAGGAAAGGAGAGGTGACAGGATCCCTGCACACCACCCGTGAACTGAATAGGGAGCTTTGGGGGACTGTAACCACTCCTTCCCCTTAAAACCCGGGCCTCCTCCAAGCTTCTACATCCCGGAGGAAGACGGCATCTGATGGCCAGGTCTTTCTGGGAGTTGTTTCTCGAGTTTAGGGTAGGCGCCTGGTGGCAAGCCCATGGCTCCACCACGGTCAGGTGGCCTAGGAGCTGCTGTCTCCTTGGGCCCAAAGGCTCAGGACAGGCATGCTTTCTGCCCAGACTCCTTCCTCAGAGTGGAGCCCTTTCCCCTGCCCTAATCTCCCCCTCGTGTCTCCTTAGCAGCCCGGCTACCTTCGCTCTGCAGGGACAGATGTGTCCCTTTCCTTAAGGCTCTTTCCACAGGCACCACCGCGCTTCTCTCTCAGGCAGAGCGGAAGCCCAGGCAAGGAGAATTTCACCCCATGCGGGTTTATTCCACCGTGCAGGGGAGACTAGCTCCAGCAAGCAGCAGGCAGCATCACACAGACCCGACTCTGATTTCCCAGAGAATGCTGTGCTTTCCCAGAGGGGATGCCCCGGCCAAGAAGCTTTCGCTCTATGCGGGTTTTTCCCATTGTGCTGCGAATACTAGGCTAAGGCAAGCAACAAAAGCAGCCCACAGAACCGACTCTGATTTCCCAGCGACTGCTATGCTTTCGCAGAGGTTTTCAGCTTGGCGCAAACCGCACTTCGCTTCTGCTTCCTCAGCAAGGCTTTGGTCGTTCGCTCTGTCGCGGCTGGAAAGAAGAGCCGCGGGAGAGCTGGTGCCTCTTGGGCCTTGTTTTCCCGGGCTCCAAGTTCGCGCCCGGGGTTCACCTTGCTAAGCCGATCTAAGCAGACACAGTCACAACCCTGCAGCAGCGTGCTTGGCCTAGCATGACACTCTATGGCTATTACCATCTCCTGGCGTAGGTAAGGCTTTGCCTTTTGCTCCGGCGCTCGGGCAGACTCGGGGTCAAGGCCAGTGCCTTCACCACAGGAGAGAGGAGGCAACAGGATCCCTGCACAAGGCCCGAGCACTGGGATGGGGAACAGTGGGGACTGTCTCCACTCTTTCCCCGGCACACCCCGGCCACCCACAATGCTGCCACATCTTGGTGGAAGACGGCATCTGACTGCACGTTTCTCCATGGGGTTGTTTCTGCGAGTTCCGGGTATGGCACCTGGTGGCAAGCCCAAGTCTGCCCTTGGGACAGGTGGCCAAGGAGATGCTGTCCCCTTGGTAACAGAGGCACAGGACAGGCCTGCCTTCTGCCCAGACTCCTTAGAGTGGAGCACGCGCCCCTGCCCTAGTCGTCCCCTCATGTCTCCTTAGCAGCCAGGCTTCCATCTCTCCGCACAGGGAGCGGGTGACACATGTCTGGCCACCGGCCTGCATTTCGAGCCGCGGCAGGCTATCCTGTTCCCGAGCGTTTCCCGACCCCAAGGCCAAGGGATCCTTCTCTTCCCCGGGGGCGGCGTGCTGTGCCTTCCCCACACTTGCTCCTGGGGAGCGTGGTGACAGACGTGAGCAACCATGCTTCTCTCTCAGGCAGAAAGGATGCTAGGGCAAAGAGGATTTGGCTCCATGCGGGTGTCTTCCAACATGCTGCGGAGACTCGCTTAGGCAAGCAGCAGCACCATCCCCAAACCCAACTATGATTTCCCAACGAATGCTGTGCTTTCCAAGGGGAGATGCCAAGGCAAAGGGGCTTTCGCTGTATGCGGGTTTCTCCCACCGCGAGACTGGGCTCAGGCACGCAGCAGCAGCCCCCAAAACATTTCTCGGGGAATGCTGTCCTTTCGCAGAGGCTTTGGTTTGGAGCAAACAGCACTTCGCCACTGCTTCCTCAGCAAGGCTTCTGTCGCGTCAGGGAAGAAGAGCTGCGGGAGAGCTGGTGCCTCTTGGGCCTTGCTTTCCCTGGCTCCATGTTCGCGTCCTGGGTTCACCCTGCCAGGCCGAACTACGCAGACACAGTCACAACCGTGCAGTAGCGCGCTTAGCCTAGGATGGCACTCCATGCACACTACCATCTCCCGGTGTAGGCATCGCTTGGCCTTTTACTCTGGCGCTCAGGCCGACTCGCGGACTAGGCCTGTGCTTTCCCCACAGGAAAGGAGAGGTGACAGGATCCCTGCACACCACCCGTGAACTGAATAGGGAGCTTTGGGGGACTGTAACCACTCCTTCCCCTTAAAACCCGGGCCTCCTCCAAGCTTCTACATCCCGGAGGAAGACGGCATCTGATGGCCAGGTCTTTCTGGGAGTTGTTTCTCGAGTTTAGGGTAGGCGCCTGGTGCAAGCCCATGGCTCCACCACGGTCAGGTGGACTAGGAGCTGCTGTCTCCTTGGGCCCAAAGGCTCAGGACAGGCATGCTTTCTGCCCAGACTCCTTCCTCAGAGTGGAGCCCTTTCCCCTGCCCTAATCTCCCCCTCGTGTCTCCTTAGCAGCCCGGCTTCCTTCGCTCTGCAGGGACAGATGTGTCCCTTTCCTTAAGGCTCTTTCCACAGGCACCACCGCGCTTCTCTCTCAGGCAGAGCGGAAGCCCAGGCAAGGAGAATTTCACCCCATGCGGGTTTATTCCACCGTGCAGGGGAGACTAGCTCCAGCAAGCAGCAGGCAGCATCCCACAGACCCGACTCTGATTTCCCAGAGAATGCTGTGCTTTCCCAGAGGGGATGCCCCGGCCAAGAAGCTTTCGCTCTATGCGGGTTTTTCCCATTGTGCTGCGAATACTAGGCTAAGGCAAGCAACAAAAGCAGCCCACAGAACCGACTCTGATTTCCCAGCGACTGCTATGCTTTCGCAGAGGTTTTCAGCTTGGCGCAAACCGCACTTCGCTTCTGCTTCCTCAGCAAGGCTTTGGTCGTTCGCTCTGTCGCGGCTGGAAAGAAGAGCCGCGGGAGAGCTGGTGCCTCTTGGGCCTTGTTTTCCCGGGCTCCAAGTTCGCGCCCGGGGTTCACCTTGCTAAGCCGATCTAAGCAGACACAGTCACAACCCTGCAGCAGCGTGCGTGGCCTAGCATGACACTTGACACTCTATGGCTATTACCATCTCCTGGCGTAGGTAAGGCTTTGCCTTTTGCTCCGGCGCTCGGGCAGACTCGGGGTCAAGGCCAGTGCCTTCACCACAGGAGAGAGGAGGCAACAGGATCCCTGCACAAGGCCCGAGCACTGGGATGGGGAACAGTGGGGACTGTCTCCACTCTTTCCCCGGCACACCCCGGCCACCCACAATGCTGCCACATCTTGGTGGAAGACGGCATCTGACTGCACGTTTCTCCATGGGGTTGTTTCTGCGAGTTCCGGGTATGGCACCTGGTGGCAAGCCCAAGTCTGCCCTTGGGACAGGTGGCCAAGGAGATGCTGTCCCCTTGGTAACAGAGGCACAGGACAGGCCTGCCTTCTGCCCAGACTCCTTAGAGTGGAGCACGCGCCCCTGCCCTAGTCGTCCCCTCATGTCTCCTTAGCAGCCAGGCTTCCATCTCTCCGCACAGGGAGCGGGTGACACATGTCTGGCCACCGGCCTGCATTTCGAGCCGCGGCAGGCTATCCTGTTCCCGAGCGTTTCCCGACCCCAAGGCCAAGGGATCCTTCTCTTCCCCGGGGGCGGCGTGCTGTGCCTTCCCCACACTTGCTCCTGGGGAGCGTGGTGACAGACGTGAGCAACCATGCTTCTCTCTCAGGCAGAAAGGATGCTAGGGCAAAGAGGATTTGGCTCCATGCGGGTGTCTTCCAACATGCTGCGGAGACTCGCTTAGGCAAGCAGCAGCACCATCCCCAAACCCAACTATGATTTCCCAACGAATGCTGTGCTTTCCAAGGGGAGATGCCAAGGCAAAGGGGCTTTCGCTGTATGCGGGTTTCTCCCACCGCGAGACTGGGCTCAGGCACGCAGCAGCAGCCCCCAAAACATTTCTCGGGGAATGCTGTCCTTTCGCAGAGGCTTTGGTTTGGAGCAAACAGCACTTCGCCACTGCTTCCTCAGCAAGGCTTCTGTCGCGTCAGGGAAGAAGAGCTGCGGGAGAGCTGGTGCCTCTTGGGCCTTGCTTTCCCTGGCTCCATGTTCGCGTCCTGGGTTCACCCTGCCAGGCCGAACTACGCAGACACAGTCACAACCGTGCAGTAGCGCGCTTAGCCTAGGATGGCACTCCATGCACACTACCATCTCCCGGTGTAGGCATCGCTTGGCCTTTTACTCTGGCGCTCAGGCCGACTCGCGGACTAGGCCTGTGCTTTCCCCACAGGAAAGGAGAGGTGACAGGATCCCTGCACACCACCCGTGAACTGAATAGGGAGCTTTGGGGGACTGTAACCACTCCTTCCCCTTAAAACCCGGGCCTCCTCCAAGCTTCTACATCCCGGAGGAAGACGGCATCTGATGGCCAGGTCTTTCTGGGAGTTGTTTCTCGAGTTTAGGGTAGGCGCCTGGTGGCAAGCCCATGGCTCCACCACGGTCAGGTGGACTAGGAGCTGCTGTCTCCTTGGGCCCAAAGGCTCAGGACAGGCATGCTTTCTGCCCAGACTCCTTCCTCAGAGTGGAGCCCTTTCCCCTGCCCTAATCTCCCCCTCGTGTCTCCTTAGCAGCCCGGCTACCTTCGCTCTGCAGGGACAGATGTGTCCCTTTCCTTAAGGCTCTTTCCACAGGCACCACCGCGCTTCTCTCTCAGGCAGAGCGGAAGCCCAGGCAAGGAGAATTTCACCCCATGCGGGTTTATTCCACCGTGCAGGGGAGACTAGCTCCAGCAAGCAGCAGGCAGCATCCCACAGACCCGACTCTGATTTCCCAGAGAATGCTGTGCTTTCCCAGAGGGGATGCCCCGGCCAAGAAGCTTTCGCTCTATGCGGGTTTTTCCCATTGTGCTGCGAATACTAGGCTAAGGCAAGCAACAAAAGCAGCCCACAGAACCGACTCTGATTTCCCAGCGACTGCTATGCTTTCGCAGAGGTTTTCAGCTTGGCGCAAACCGCACTTCGCTTCTGCTTCCTCAGCAAGGCTTTGGTCGTTCGCTCTGTCGCGGCTGGAAAGAAGAGCCGCGGGAGAGCTGGTGCCTCTTGGGCCTTGTTTTCCCGGGCTCCAAGTTCGCGCCCGGGGTTCACCTTGCTAAGCCGATCTAAGCAGACACAGTCACAACCCTGCAGCAGCGTGCGTGGCCTAGCATGACACTTGACACTCTATGGCTATTACCATCTCCTGGCGTAGGTAAGGCTTTGCCTTTTGCTCCGGCGCTCGGGCAGACTCGGGGTCAAGGCCAGTGCCTTCACCACAGGAGAGAGGAGGCAACAGGATCCCTGCACAAGGCCCGAGCACTGGGATGGGGAACAGTGGGGACTGTCTCCACTCTTTCCCCGGCACACCCCGGCCACCCACAATGCTGCCACATCTTGGTGGAAGACGGCATCTGACTGCACGTTTCTCCATGGGGTTGTTTCTGCGAGTTCCGGGTATGGCACCTGGTGGCAAGCCCAAGTCTGCCCTTGGGACAGGTGGCCAAGGAGATGCTGTCCCCTTGGTAACAGAGGCACAGGACAGGCCTGCCTTCTGCCCAGACTCCTTAGAGTGGAGCACGCGCCCCTGCCCTAGTCGTCCCCTCATGTCTCCTTAGCAGCCAGGCTTCCATCTCTCCGCACAGGGAGCGGGTGACACATGTCTGGCCACCGGCCTGCATTTCGAGCCGCGGCAGGCTATCCTGTTCCCGAGCGTTTCCCGACCCCAAGGCCAAGGGATCCTTCTCTTCCCCGGGGGCGGCGTGCTGTGCCTTCCCCACACTTGCTCCTGGGGAGCGTGGTGACAGACGTGAGCAACCATGCTTCTCTCTCAGGCAGAAAGGATGCTAGGGCAAAGAGGATTTGGCTCCATGCGGGTGTCTTCCAACATGCTGCGGAGACTCGCTTAGGCAAGCAGCAGCACCATCCCCAAACCCAACTATGATTTCCCAACGAATGCTGTGCTTTCCAAGGGGAGATGCCAAGGCAAAGGGGCTTTCGCTGTATGCGGGTTTCTCCCACCGCGAGACTGGGCTCAGGCACGCAGCAGCAGCCCCCAAAACATTTCTCGGGGAATGCTGTCCTTTCGCAGAGGCTTTGGTTTGGAGCAAACAGCACTTCGCCACTGCTTCCTCAGCAAGGCTTCTGTCGCGTCAGGGAAGAAGAGCTGCGGGAGAGCTGGTGCCTCTTGGGCCTTGCTTTCCCTGGCTCCATGTTCGCGTCCTGGGTTCACCCTGCCAGGCCGAACTACGCAGACACAGTCACAACCGTGCAGTAGCGCGCTTAGCCTAGGATGGCACTCCATGCACACTACCATCTCCCGGTGTAGGCATCGCTTGGCCTTTTACTCTGGCGCTCAGGCCGACTCGCGGACTAGGCCTGTGCTTTCCCCACAGGAAAGGAGAGGTGACAGGATCCCTGCACACCACCCGTGAACTGAATAGGGAGCTTTGGGGGACTGTAACCACTCCTTCCCCTTAAAACCCGGGCCTCCTCCAAGCTTCTACATCCCGGAGGAAGACGGCATCTGATGGCCAGGTCTTTCTGGGAGTTGTTTCTCGAGTTTAGGGTAGGCGCCTGGTGGCAAGCCCATGGCTCCACCACGGTCAGGTGGACTAGGAGCTGCTGTCTCCTTGGGCCCAAAGGCTCAGGACAGGCATGCTTTCTGCCCAGACTCCTTCCTCAGAGTGGAGCCCTTTCCCCTGCCCTAATCTCCCCCTCGTGTCTCCTTAGCAGCCCGGCTACCTTCGCTCTGCAGGGACAGATGTGTCCCTTTCCTTAAGGCTCTTTCCACAGGCACCACCGCGCTTCTCTCTCAGGCAGAGCGGAAGCCCAGGCAAGGAGAATTTCACCCCATGCGGGTTTATTCCACCGTGCAGGGGAGACTAGCTCCAGCAAGCAGCAGGCAGCATCCCACAGACCCGACTCTGATTTCCCAGAGAATGCTGTGCTTTCCCAGAGGGGATGCCCCGGCCAAGAAGCTTTCGCTCTATGCGGGTTTTTCCCATTGTGCTGCGAATACTAGGCTAAGGCAAGCAACAAAAGCAGCCCACAGAACCGACTCTGATTTCCCAGCGACTGCTATGCTTTCGCAGAGGTTTTCAGCTTGGCGCAAACCGCACTTCGCTTCTGCTTCCTCAGCAAGGCTTTGGTCGTTCGCTCTGTCGCGGCTGGAAAGAAGAGCCGCGGGAGAGCTGGTGCCTCTTGGGCCTTGTTTTCCCGGGCTCCAAGTTCGCGCCCGGGGTTCACCTTGCTAAGCCGATCTAAGCAGACACAGTCACAACCCTGCAGCAGCGTGCGTGGCCTAGCATGACACTTGACACTCTATGGCTATTACCATCTCCTGGCGTAGGTAAGGCTTTGCCTTTTGCTCCGGCGCTCGGGCAGACTCGGGGTCAAGGCCAGTGCCTTCACCACAGGAGAGAGGAGGCAACAGGATCCCTGCACAAGGCCCGAGCACTGGGATGGGGAACAGTGGGGACTGTCTCCACTCTTTCCCCGGCACACCCCGGCCACCCACAATGCTGCCACATCTTGGTGGAAGACGGCATCTGACTGCACGTTTCTCCATGGGGTTGTTTCTGCGAGTTCCGGGTATGGCACCTGGTGGCAAGCCCAAGTCTGCCCTTGGGACAGGTGGCCAAGGAGATGCTGTCCCCTTGGTAACAGAGGCACAGGACAGGCCTGCCTTCTGCCCAGACTCCTTAGAGTGGAGCACGCGCCCCTGCCCTAGTCGTCCCCTCATGTCTCCTTAGCAGCCAGGCTTCCATCTCTCCGCACAGGGAGCGGGTGACACATGTCTGGCCACCGGCCTGCATTTCGAGCCGCGGCAGGCTATCCTGTTCCCGAGCGTTTCCCGACCCCAAGGCCAAGGGATCCTTCTCTTCCCCGGGGGCGGCGTGCTGTGCCTTCCCCACACTTGCTCCTGGGGAGCGTGGTGACAGACGTGAGCAACCATGCTTCTCTCTCAGGCAGAAAGGATGCTAGGGCAAAGAGGATTTGGCTCCATGCGGGTGTCTTCCAACATGCTGCGGAGACTCGCTTAGGCAAGCAGCAGCACCATCCCCAAACCCAACTATGATTTCCCAACGAATGCTGTGCTTTCCAAGGGGAGATGCCAAGGCAAAGGGGCTTTCGCTGTATGCGGGTTTCTCCCACCGCGAGACTGGGCTCAGGCACGCAGCAGCAGCCCCCAAAACATTTCTCGGGGAATGCTGTCCTTTCGCAGAGGCTTTGGTTTGGAGCAAACAGCACTTCGCCACTGCTTCCTCAGCAAGGCTTCTGTCGCGTCAGGGAAGAAGAGCTGCGGGAGAGCTGGTGCCTCTTGGGCCTTGCTTTCCCTGGCTCCATGTTCGCGTCCTGGGTTCACCCTGCCAGGCCGAACTACGCAGACACAGTCACAACCGTGCAGTAGCGCGCTTAGCCTAGGATGGCACTCCATGCACACTACCATCTCCCGGTGTAGGCATCGCTTGGCCTTTTACTCTGGCGCTCAGGCCGACTCGCGGACTAGGCCTGTGCTTTCCCCACAGGAAAGGAGAGGTGACAGGATCCCTGCACACCACCCGTGAACTGAATAGGGAGCTTTGGGGGACTGTCACCACTCCTTCCCCTTAAAACCCGGGCCTCCTCCAAGCTTCTACATCCCGGAGGAAGACGGCATCTGATGGCCAGGTCTTTCTGGGAGTTGTTTCTCGAGTTTAGGGTAGGCGCCTGGTGGCAAGCCCATGGCTCCACCACGGTCAGGTGGCCTAGGAGCTGCTGTCTCCTTGGGCCCAAAGGCTCAGGACAGGCATGCTTTCTGCCCAGACTCCTTCCTCAGAGTGGAGCCCTTTCCCCTGCCCTAATCTCCCCCTCGTGTCTCCTTAGCAGCCCGGCTACCTTCGCTCTGCAGGGACAGATGTGTCCCTTTCCTTAAGGCTCTTTCCACAGGCACCACCGCGCTTCTCTCTCAGGCAGAGCGGAAGCCCAGGCAAGGAGAATTTCGCCCCATGCGGGTTTATTCCACCGTGCAGGGGAGACTAGCTCCAGCAAGCAGCAGGCAGCATCCCACAGACCCGACTCTGATTTCCCAGAGAATGCTGTGCTTTCCCAGAGGGGATGCCCCGGCCAAGAAGCTTTCGCTCTATGCGGGTTTTTCCCATTGTGCTGCGAATACTAGGCTAAGGCAAGCAACAAAAGCAGCCCACAGAACCGACTCTGATTTCCCAGCGACTGCTATGCTTTCGCAGAGGTTTTCAGCTTGGCGCAAACCGCACTTCGCTTCTGCTTCCTCAGCAAGGCTTTGGTCGTTCGCTCTGTCGCGGCTGGAAAGAAGAGCCGCGGGAGAGCTGGTGCCTCTTGGGCCTTGTTTTCCCGGGCTCCAAGTTCGCGCCCGGGGTTCACCTTGCTAAGCCGATCTAAGCAGACACAGTCACAACCCTGCAGCAGCGTGCGTGGCCTAGCATGACACTCTATGGCTATTACCATCTCCTGGCGTAGGTAAGGCTTTGCCTTTTGCTCCGGCGCTCGGGCAGACTCGGGGTCAAGGCCAGTGCCTTCACCACAGGAGAGAGGAGGCAACAGGATCCCTGCACAAGGCCCGAGCACTGGGATGGGGAACAGTGGGGACTGTCTCCACTCTTTCCCCGGCACACCCCGGCCACCCACAATGCTGCCACATCTTGGTGGAAGACGGCATCTGACTGCACGTTTCTCCATGGGGTTGTTTCTGCGAGTTCCGGGTATGGCACCTGGTGGCAAGCCCAAGTCTGCCCTTGGGACAGGTGGCCAAGGAGATGCTGTCCCCTTGGTAACAGAGGCACAGGACAGGCCTGCCTTCTGCCCAGACTCCTTAGAGTGGAGCACGCGCCCCTGCCCTAGTCGTCCCCTCATGTCTCCTTAGCAGCCAGGCTTCCATCTCTCCGCACAGGGAGCGGGTGACACATGTCTGGCCACCGGCCTGCATTTCGAGCCGCGGCAGGCTATCCTGTTCCCGAGCGTTTCCCGACCCCAAGGCCAAGGGATCCTTCTCTTCCCCGGGGGCGGCGTGCTGTGCCTTCCCCACACTTGCTCCTGGGGAGCGTGGTGACAGACGTGAGCAACCATGCTTCTCTCTCAGGCAGAAAGGATGCTAGGGCAAAGAGGATTTGGCTCCATGCGGGTGTCTTCCAACATGCTGCGGAGACTCGCTTAGGCAAGCAGCAGCACCATCCCTAAACCCAACTATGATTTCCCAACGAATGCTGTGCTTTCCAAGGGGAGATGCCAAGGCAAAGGGGCTTTCGCTGTATGCGGGTTTCTCCCACCGCGAGACTGGGCTCAGGCACGCAGCAGCAGCCCCCAAAACATTTCTCGGGGAATGCTGTCCTTTCGCAGAGGCTTTGGTTTGGAGCAAACAGCACTTCGCCACTGCTTCCTCAGCAAGGCTTCTGTCGCGTCAGGGAAGAAGAGCTGCGGGAGAGCTGGTGCCTCTTGGGCCTTGCTTTCCCTGGCTCCATGTTCGCGTCCTGGGTTCACCCTGCCAGGCCGAACTACGCAGACACAGTCACAACCGTGCAGTAGCGCGCTTAGCCTAGGATGGCACTCCATGCACACTACCATCTCCCGGTGTAGGCATCGCTTGGCCTTTTACTCTGGCGCTCAGGCCGACTCGCGGACTAGGCCTGTGCTTTCCCCACAGGAAAGGAGAGGTGACAGGATCCCTGCACACCACCCGTGAACTGAATAGGGAGCTTTGGGGGACTGTCACCACTCCTTCCCCTTAAAACCCAGGCCTCCTCCAAGCTTCTACATCCCGGAGGAAGACGGCATCTGATGGCCAGGTCTTTCTGGGAGTTGTTTCTCGAGTTTAGGGTAGGCGCCTGGTGGCAAGCCCATGGCTCCACCACGGTCAGGTGGCCTAGGAGCTGCTGTCTCCTTGGGCCCAAAGGCTCAGGACAGGCATGCTTTCTGCCCAGACTCCTTCCTCAGAGTGGAGCCCTTTCCCCTGCCCTAAATTCCCCCTCGTGTCTCCTTAGCAGCCCGGCTTCCTTCGCTCTGCAGGGACAGATGTGTCCCTTTCCTTAAGGCTCTTTCCACAGGCACCACCGCGCTTCTCTCTCAGGCAGAGCGGAAGCCCAGGCAAGGAGAATTTCGCCCCATGCGGGTTTATTCCACCGTGCAGGGGAGACTAGCTCCAGCAAGCAGCAGGCAGCATCCCACAGACCCGACTCTGATTTCCCAGAGAATGCTGTGCTTTCCCAGAGGGGATGCCCCGGCCAAGAAGCTTTCGCTCTATGCGGGTTTTTCCCATTGTGCTGCGAATACTAGGCTAAGGCAAGCAACAAAAGCAGCCCACAGAACCGACTCTGATTTCCCAGCGACTGCTATGCTTTCGCAGAGGTTTTCAGCTTGGCGCAAACCGCACTTCGCTTCTGCTTCCTCAGCAAGGCTTTGGTCGTTCGCTCTGTCGCGGCTGGAAAGAAGAGCCGCGGGAGAGCTGGTGCCTCTTGGGCCTTGTTTTCCCGGGCTCCAAGTTCGCGCCCGGGGTTCACCTTGCTAAGCCGATCTAAGCAGACACAGTCACAACCCTGCAGCAGCGTGCGTGGCCTAGCATGACACTCTATGGCTATTACCATCTCCTGGCGTAGGTAAGGCTTTGCCTTTTGCTCCGGCGCTCGGGCAGACTCGGGGTCAAGGCCAGTGCCTTCACCACAGGAGAGAGGAGGCAACAGGATCCCTGCACAAGGCCCGAGCACTGGGATGGGGAACAGTGGGGACTGTCTCCACTCTTTCCCCGGCACACCCCGGCCACCCACAATGCTGCCACATCTTGGTGGAAGACGGCATCTGACTGCACGTTTCTCCATGGGGTTGTTTCTGCGAGTTCCGGGTATGGCACCTGGTGGCAAGCCCAAGTCTGCCCTTGGGACAGGTGGCCAAGGAGATGCTGTCCCCTTGGTAACAGAGGCACAGGACAGGCCTGCCTTCTGCCCAGACTCCTTAGAGTGGAGCACGCGCCCCTGCCCTAGTCGTCCCCTCATGTCTCCTTAGCAGCCAGGCTTCCATCTCTCCGCACAGGGAGCGGGTGACACATGTCTGGCCACCGGCCTGCATTTCGAGCCGCGGCAGGCTATCCTGTTCCCGAGCGTTTCCCGACCCCAAGGCCAAGGGATCCTTCTCTTCCCCGGGGGCGGCGTGCTGTGCCTTCCCCACACTTGCTCCTGGGGAGCGTGGTGACAGACGTGAGCAACCATGCTTCTCTCTCAGGCAGAAAGGATGCTAGGGCAAAGAGGATTTGGCTCCATGCGGGTGTCTTCCAACATGCTGCGGAGACTCGCTTAGGCAAGCAGCAGCACCATCCCCAAACCCAACTATGATTTCCCAACGAATGCTGTGCTTTCCAAGGGGAGATGCCAAGGCAAAGGGGCTTTCGCTGTATGCGGGTTTCTCCCACCGCGAGACTGGGCTCAGGCACGCAGCAGCAGCCCCCAAAACATTTCTCGGGGAATGCTGTCCTTTCGCAGAGGCTTTGGTTTGGAGCAAACAGCACTTCGCCACTGCTTCCTCAGCAAGGCTTCTGTCGCGTCAGGGAAGAAGAGCTGCGGGAGAGCTGGTGCCTCTTGGGCCTTGCTTTCCCTGGCTCCATGTTCGCGTCCTGGGTTCACCCTGCCAGGCCGAACTACGCAGACACAGTCACAACCGTGCAGTAGCGCGCTTAGCCTAGGATGGCACTCCATGCACACTACCATCTCCCGGTGTAGGCATCGCTTGGCCTTTTACTCTGGCGCTCAGGCCGACTCGCGGACTAGGCCTGTGCTTTCCCCACAGGAAAGGAGAGGTGACAGGATCCCTGCACACCACCCGTGAACTGAATAGGGAGCTTTGGGGGACTGTCACCACTCCTTCCCCTTAAAACCCGGGCCTCCTCCAAGCTTCTACATCCCGGAGGAAGACGGCATCTGATGGCCAGGTCTTTCTGGGAGTTGTTTCTCGAGTTTAGGGTAGGCGCCTGGTGGCAAGCCCATGGCTCCACCACGGTCAGGTGGCCTAGGAGCTGCTGTCTCCTTGGGCCCAAAGGCTCAGGACAGGCATGCTTTCTGCCCAGACTCCTTCCTCAGAGTGGAGCCCTTTCCCCTGCCCTAATCTCCCCCTCGTGTCTCCTTAGCAGCCCGGCTACCTTCGCTCTGCAGGGACAGATGTGTCCCTTTCCTTAAGGCTCTTTCCACAGGCACCACCGCGCTTCTCTCTCAGGCAGAGCGGAAGCCCAGGCAAGGAGAATTTCACCCCATGCGGGTTTATTCCACCGTGCAGGGGAGACTAGCTCCAGCAAGCAGCAGGCAGCATCACACAGACCCGACTCTGATTTCCCAGAGAATGCTGTGCTTTCCCAGAGGGGATGCCCCGGCCAAGAAGCTTTCGCTCTATGCGGGTTTTTCCCATTGTGCTGCGAATACTAGGCTAAGGCAAGCAACAAAAGCAGCCCACAGAACCGACTCTGATTTCCCAGCGACTGCTATGCTTTCGCAGAGGTTTTCAGCTTGGCGCAAACCGCACTTCGCTTCTGCTTCCTCAGCAAGGCTTTGGTCGTTCGCTCTGTCGCGGCTGGAAAGAAGAGCCGCGGGAGAGCTGGTGCCTCTTGGGCCTTGTTTTCCCGGGCTCCAAGTTCGCGCCCGGGGTTCACCTTGCTAAGCCGATCTAAGCAGACACAGTCACAACCCTGCAGCAGCGTGCTTGGCCTAGCATGACACTCTATGGCTATTACCATCTCCTGGCGTAGGTAAGGCTTTGCCTTTTGCTCCGGCGCTCGGGCAGACTCGGGGTCAAGGCCAGTGCCTTCACCACAGGAGAGAGGAGGCAACAGGATCCCTGCACAAGGCCCGAGCACTGGGATGGGGAACAGTGGGGACTGTCTCCACTCTTTCCCCGGCACACCCCGGCCACCCACAATGCTGCCACATCTTGGTGGAAGACGGCATCTGACTGCACGTTTCTCCATGGGGTTGTTTCTGCGAGTTCCGGGTATGGCACCTGGTGGCAAGCCCAAGTCTGCCCTTGGGACAGGTGGCCAAGGAGATGCTGTCCCCTTGGTAACAGAGGCACAGGACAGGCCTGCCTTCTGCCCAGACTCCTTAGAGTGGAGCACGCGCCCCTGCCCTAGTCGTCCCCTCATGTCTCCTTAGCAGCCAGGCTTCCATCTCTCCGCACAGGGAGCGGGTGACACATGTCTGGCCACCGGCCTGCATTTCGAGCCGCGGCAGGCTATCCTGTTCCCGAGCGTTTCCCGACCCCAAGGCCAAGGGATCCTTCTCTTCCCCGGGGGCGGCGTGCTGTGCCTTCCCCACACTTGCTCCTGGGGAGCGTGGTGACAGACGTGAGCAACCATGCTTCTCTCTCAGGCAGAAAGGATGCTAGGGCAAAGAGGATTTGGCTCCATGCGGGTGTCTTCCAACATGCTGCGGAGACTCGCTTAGGCAAGCAGCAGCACCATCCCCAAACCCAACTATGATTTCCCAACGAATGCTGTGCTTTCCAAGGGGAGATGCCAAGGCAAAGGGGCTTTCGCTGTATGCGGGTTTCTCCCACCGCGAGACTGGGCTCAGGCACGCAGCAGCAGCCCCCAAAACATTTCTCGGGGAATGCTGTCCTTTCGCAGAGGCTTTGGTTTGGAGCAAACAGCACTTCGCCACTGCTTCCTCAGCAAGGCTTCTGTCGCGTCAGGGAAGAAGAGCTGCGGGAGAGCTGGTGCCTCTTGGGCCTTGCTTTCCCTGGCTCCATGTTCGCGTCCTGGGTTCACCCTGCCAGGCCGAACTACGCAGACACAGTCACAACCGTGCAGTAGCGCGCTTAGCCTAGGATGGCACTCCATGCACACTACCATCTCCCGGTGTAGGCATCGCTTGGCCTTTTACTCTGGCGCTCAGGCCGACTCGCGGACTAGGCCTGTGCTTTCCCCACAGGAAAGGAGAGGTGACAGGATCCCTGCACACCACCCGTGAACTGAATAGGGAGCTTTGGGGGACTGTAACCACTCCTTCCCCTTAAAACCCGGGCCTCCTCCAAGCTTCTACATCCCGGAGGAAGACGGCATCTGATGGCCAGGTCTTTCTGGGAGTTGTTTCTCGAGTTTAGGGTAGGCGCCTGGTGGCAAGCCCATGGCTCCACCACGGTCAGGTGGACTAGGAGCTGCTGTCTCCTTGGGCCCAAAGGCTCAGGACAGGCATGCTTTCTGCCCAGACTCCTTCCTCAGAGTGGAGCCCTTTCCCCTGCCCTAATCTCCCCCTCGTGTCTCCTTAGCAGCCCGGCTACCTTCGCTCTGCAGGGACAGATGTGTCCCTTTCCTTAAGGCTCTTTCCACAGGCACCACCGCGCTTCTCTCTCAGGCAGAGCGGAAGCCCAGGCAAGGAGAATTTCACCCCATGCGGGTTTATTCCACCGTGCAGGGGAGACTAGCTCCAGCAAGCAGCAGGCAGCATCCCACAGACCCGACTCTGATTTCCCAGAGAATGCTGTGCTTTCCCAGAGGGGATGCCCCGGCCAAGAAGCTTTCGCTCTATGCGGGTTTTTCCCATTGTGCTGCGAATACTAGGCTAAGGCAAGCAACAAAAGCAGCCCACAGAACCGACTCTGATTTCCCAGCGACTGCTATGCTTTCGCAGAGGTTTTCAGCTTGGCGCAAACCGCACTTCGCTTCTGCTTCCTCAGCAAGGCTTTGGTCGTTCGCTCTGTCGCGGCTGGAAAGAAGAGCCGCGGGAGAGCTGGTGCCTCTTGGGCCTTGTTTTCCCGGGCTCCAAGTTCGCGCCCGGGGTTCACCTTGCTAAGCCGATCTAAGCAGACACAGTCACAACCCTGCAGCAGCGTGCGTGGCCTAGCATGACACTTGACACTCTATGGCTATTACCATCTCCTGGCGTAGGTAAGGCTTTGCCTTTTGCTCCGGCGCTCGGGCAGACTCGGGTCAAGGCCAGTGCCTTCACCACAGGAGAGAGGAGGCAACAGGATCCCTGCACAAGGCCCGAGCACTGGGATGGGGAACAGTGGGGACTGTCTCCACTCTTTCCCCGGCACACCCCGGCCACCCACAATGCTGCCACATCTTGGTGGAAGACGGCATCTGACTGCACGTTTCTCCATGGGGTTGTTTCTGCGAGTTCCGGGTATGGCACCTGGTGGCAAGCCCAAGTCTGCCCTTGGGACAGGTGGCCAAGGAGATGCTGTCCCCTTGGTAACAGAGGCACAGGACAGGCCTGCCTTCTGCCCAGACTCCTTAGAGTGGAGCACGCGCCCCTGCCCTAGTCGTCCCCTCATGTCTCCTTAGCAGCCAGGCTTCCATCTCTCCGCACAGGGAGCGGGTGACACATGTCTGGCCACCGGCCTGCATTTCGAGCCGCGGCAGGCTATCCTGTTCCCGAGCGTTTCCCGACCCCAAGGCCAAGGGATCCTTCTCTTCCCCGGGGGCGGCGTGCTGTGCCTTCCCCACACTTGCTCCTGGGGAGCGTGGTGACAGACGTGAGCAACCATGCTTCTCTCTCAGGCAGAAAGGATGCTAGGGCAAAGAGGATTTGGCTCCATGCGGGTGTCTTCCAACATGCTGCGGAGACTCGCTTAGGCAAGCAGCAGCACCATCCCCAAACCCAACTATGATTTCCCAACGAATGCTGTGCTTTCCAAGGGGAGATGCCAAGGCAAAGGGGCTTTCGCTGTATGCGGGTTTCTCCCACCGCGAGACTGGGCTCAGGCACGCAGCAGCAGCCCCCAAAACATTTCTCGGGGAATGCTGTCCTTTCGCAGAGGCTTTGGTTTGGAGCAAACAGCACTTCGCCACTGCTTCCTCAGCAAGGCTTCTGTCGCGTCAGGGAAGAAGAGCTGCGGGAGAGCTGGTGCCTCTTGGGCCTTGCTTTCCCTGGCTCCATGTTCGCGTCCTGGGTTCACCCTGCCAGGCCGAACTACGCAGACACAGTCACAACCGTGCAGTAGCGCGCTTAGCCTAGGATGGCACTCCATGCACACTACCATCTCCCGGTGTAGGCATCGCTTGGCCTTTTACTCTGGCGCTCAGGCCGACTCGCGGACTAGGCCTGTGCTTTCCCCACAGGAAAGGAGAGGTGACAGGATCCCTGCACACCACCCGTGAACTGAATAGGGAGCTTTGGGGGACTGTCACCACTCCTTCCCCTTAAAACCCAGGCCTCCTCCAAGCTTCTACATCCCGGAGGAAGACGGCATCTGATGGCCAGGTCTTTCTGGGAGTTGTTTCTCGAGTTTAGGGTAGGCGCCTGGTGGCAAGCCCATGGCTCCACCACGGTCAGGTGGCCTAGGAGCTGCTGTCTCCTTGGGCCCAAAGGCTCAGGACAGGCATGCTTTCTGCCCAGACTCCTTCCTCAGAGTGGAGCCCTTTCCCCTGCCCTAAATTCCCCCTCGTGTCTCCTTAGCAGCCCGGCTTCCTTCGCTCTGCAGGGACAGATGTGTCCCTTTCCTTAAGGCTCTTTCCACAGGCACCACCGCGCTTCTCTCTCAGGCAGAGCGGAAGCCCAGGCAAGGAGAATTTCGCCCCATGCGGGTTTATTCCACCGTGCAGGGGAGACTAGCTCCAGCAAGCAGCAGGCAGCATCCCACAGACCCGACTCTGATTTCCCAGAGAATGCTGTGCTTTCCCAGAGGGGATGCCCCGGCCAAGAAGCTTTCGCTCTATGCGGGTTTTTCCCATTGTGCTGCGAATACTAGGCTAAGGCAAGCAACAAAAGCAGCCCACAGAACCGACTCTGATTTCCCAGCGACTGCTATGCTTTCGCAGAGGTTTTCAGCTTGGCGCAAACCGCACTTCGCTTCTGCTTCCTCAGCAAGGCTTTGGTCGTTCGCTCTGTCGCGGCTGGAAAGAAGAGCCGCGGGAGAGCTGGTGCCTCTTGGGCCTTGTTTTCCCGGGCTCCAAGTTCGCGCCCGGGGTTCACCTTGCTAAGCCGATCTAAGCAGACACAGTCACAACCCTGCAGCAGCGTGCGTGGCCTAGCATGACACTCTATGGCTATTACCATCTCCTGGCGTAGGTAAGGCTTTGCCTTTTGCTCCGGCGCTCGGGCAGACTCGGGGTCAAGGCCAGTGCCTTCACCACAGGAGAGAGGAGGCAACAGGATCCCTGCACAAGGCCCGAGCACTGGGATGGGGAACAGTGGGGACTGTCTCCACTCTTTCCCCGGCACACCCCGGCCACCCACAATGCTGCCACATCTTGGTGGAAGACGGCATCTGACTGCACGTTTCTCCATGGGGTTGTTTCTGCGAGTTCCGGGTATGGCACCTGGTGGCAAGCCCAAGTCTGCCCTTGGGACAGGTGGCCAAGGAGATGCTGTCCCCTTGGTAACAGAGGCACAGGACAGGCCTGCCTTCTGCCCAGACTCCTTAGAGTGGAGCACGCGCCCCTGCCCTAGTCGTCCCCTCATGTCTCCTTAGCAGCCAGGCTTCCATCTCTCCGCACAGGGAGCGGGTGACACATGTCTGGCCACCGGCCTGCATTTCGAGCCGCGGCAGGCTATCCTGTTCCCGAGCGTTTCCCGACCCCAAGGCCAAGGGATCCTTCTCTTCCCCGGGGGCGGCGTGCTGTGCCTTCCCCACACTTGCTCCTGGGGAGCGTGGTGACAGACGTGAGCAACCATGCTTCTCTCTCAGGCAGAAAGGATGCTAGGGCAAAGAGGATTTGGCTCCATGCGGGTGTCTTCCAACATGCTGCGGAGACTCGCTTAGGCAAGCAGCAGCACCATCCCCAAACCCAACTATGATTTCCCAACGAATGCTGTGCTTTCCAAGGGGAGATGCCAAGGCAAAGGGGCTTTCGCTGTATGCGGGTTTCTCCCACCGCGAGACTGGGCTCAGGCACGCAGCAGCAGCCCCCAAAACATTTCTCGGGGAATGCTGTCCTTTCGCAGAGGCTTTGGTTTGGAGCAAACAGCACTTCGCCACTGCTTCCTCAGCAAGGCTTCTGTCGCGTCAGGGAAGAAGAGCTGCGGGAGAGCTGGTGCCTCTTGGGCCTTGCTTTCCCTGGCTCCATGTTCGCGTCCTGGGTTCACCCTGCCAGGCCGAACTACGCAGACACAGTCACAACCGTGCAGTAGCGCGCTTAGCCTAGGATGGCACTCCATGCACACTACCATCTCCCGGTGTAGGCATCGCTTGGCCTTTTACTCTGGCGCTCAGGCCGACTCGCGGACTAGGCCTGTGCTTTCCCCACAGGAAAGGAGAGGTGACAGGATCCCTGCACACCACCCGTGAACTGAATAGGGAGCTTTGGGGGACTGTCACCACTCCTTCCCCTTAAAACCCGGGCCTCCTCCAAGCTTCTACATCCCGGAGGAAGACGGCATCTGATGGCCAGGTCTTTCTGGGAGTTGTTTCTCGAGTTTAGGGTAGGCGCCTGGTGGCAAGCCCATGGCTCCACCACGGTCAGGTGGCCTAGGAGCTGCTGTCTCCTTGGGCCCAAAGGCTCAGGACAGGCATGCTTTCTGCCCAGACTCCTTCCTCAGAGTGGAGCCCTTTCCCCTGCCCTAATCTCCCCCTCGTGTCTCCTTAGCAGCCCGGCTACCTTCGCTCTGCAGGGACAGATGTGTCCCTTTCCTTAAGGCTCTTTCCACAGGCACCACCGCGCTTCTCTCTCAGGCAGAGCGGAAGCCCAGGCAAGGAGAATTTCACCCCATGCGGGTTTATTCCACCGTGCAGGGGAGACTAGCTCCAGCAAGCAGCAGGCAGCATCACACAGACCCGACTCTGATTTCCCAGAGAATGCTGTGCTTTCCCAGAGGGGATGCCCCGGCCAAGAAGCTTTCGCTCTATGCGGGTTTTTCCCATTGTGCTGCGAATACTAGGCTAAGGCAAGCAACAAAAGCAGCCCACAGAACCGACTCTGATTTCCCAGCGACTGCTATGCTTTCGCAGAGGTTTTCAGCTTGGCGCAAACCGCACTTCGCTTCTGCTTCCTCAGCAAGGCTTTGGTCGTTCGCTCTGTCGCGGCTGGAAAGAAGAGCCGCGGGAGAGCTGGTGCCTCTTGGGCCTTGTTTTCCCGGGCTCCAAGTTCGCGCCCGGGGTTCACCTTGCTAAGCCGATCTAAGCAGACACAGTCACAACCCTGCAGCAGCGTGCTTGGCCTAGCATGACACTCTATGGCTATTACCATCTCCTGGCGTAGGTAAGGCTTTGCCTTTTGCTCCGGCGCTCGGGCAGACTCGGGGTCAAGGCCAGTGCCTTCACCACAGGAGAGAGGAGGCAACAGGATCCCTGCACAAGGCCCGAGCACTGGGATGGGGAACAGTGGGGACTGTCTCCACTCTTTCCCCGGCACACCCCGGCCACCCACAATGCTGCCACATCTTGGTGGAAGACGGCATCTGACTGCACGTTTCTCCATGGGGTTGTTTCTGCGAGTTCCGGGTATGGCACCTGGTGGCAAGCCCAAGTCTGCCCTTGGGACAGGTGGCCAAGGAGATGCTGTCCCCTTGGTAACAGAGGCACAGGACAGGCCTGCCTTCTGCCCAGACTCCTTAGAGTGGAGCACGCGCCCCTGCCCTAGTCGTCCCCTCATGTCTCCTTAGCAGCCAGGCTTCCATCTCTCCGCACAGGGAGCGGGTGACACATGTCTGGCCACCGGCCTGCATTTCGAGCCGCGGCAGGCTATCCTGTTCCCGAGCGTTTCCCGACCCCAAGGCCAAGGGATCCTTCTCTTCCCCGGGGGCGGCGTGCTGTGCCTTCCCCACACTTGCTCCTGGGGAGCGTGGTGACAGACGTGAGCAACCATGCTTCTCTCTCAGGCAGAAAGGATGCTAGGGCAAAGAGGATTTGGCTCCATGCGGGTGTCTTCCAACATGCTGCGGAGACTCGCTTAGGCAAGCAGCAGCACCATCCCCAAACCCAACTATGATTTCCCAACGAATGCTGTGCTTTCCAAGGGGAGATGCCAAGGCAAAGGGGCTTTCGCTGTATGCGGGTTTCTCCCACCGCGAGACTGGGCTCAGGCACGCAGCAGCAGCCCCCAAAACATTTCTCGGGGAATGCTGTCCTTTCGCAGAGGCTTTGGTTTGGAGCAAACAGCACTTCGCCACTGCTTCCTCAGCAAGGCTTCTGTCGCGTCAGGGAAGAAGAGCTGCGGGAGAGCTGGTGCCTCTTGGGCCTTGCTTTCCCTGGCTCCATGTTCGCGTCCTGGGTTCACCCTGCCAGGCCGAACTACGCAGACACAGTCACAACCGTGCAGTAGCGCGCTTAGCCTAGGATGGCACTCCATGCACACTACCATCTCCCGGTGTAGGCATCGCTTGGCCTTTTACTCTGGCGCTCAGGCCGACTCGCGGACTAGGCCTGTGCTTTCCCCACAGGAAAGGAGAGGTGACAGGATCCCTGCACACCACCCGTGAACTGAATAGGGAGCTTTGGGGGACTGTAACCACTCCTTCCCCTTAAAACCCGGGCCTCCTCCAAGCTTCTACATCCCGGAGGAAGACGGCATCTGATGGCCAGGTCTTTCTGGGAGTTGTTTCTCGAGTTTAGGGTAGGCGCCTGGTGGCAAGCCCATGGCTCCACCACGGTCAGGTGGACTAGGAGCTGCTGTCTCCTTGGGCCCAAAGGCTCAGGACAGGCATGCTTTCTGCCCAGACTCCTTCCTCAGAGTGGAGCCCTTTCCCCTGCCCTAATCTCCCCCTCGTGTCTCCTTAGCAGCCCGGCTACCTTCGCTCTGCAGGGACAGATGTGTCCCTTTCCTTAAGGCTCTTTCCACAGGCACCACCGCGCTTCTCTCTCAGGCAGAGCGGAAGCCCAGGCAAGGAGAATTTCACCCCATGCGGGTTTATTCCACCGTGCAGGGGAGACTAGCTCCAGCAAGCAGCAGGCAGCATCCCACAGACCCGACTCTGATTTCCCAGAGAATGCTGTGCTTTCCCAGAGGGGATGCCCCGGCCAAGAAGCTTTCGCTCTATGCGGGTTTTTCCCATTGTGCTGCGAATACTAGGCTAAGGCAAGCAACAAAAGCAGCCCACAGAACCGACTCTGATTTCCCAGCGACTGCTATGCTTTCGCAGAGGTTTTCAGCTTGGCGCAAACCGCACTTCGCTTCTGCTTCCTCAGCAAGGCTTTGGTCGTTCGCTCTGTCGCGGCTGGAAAGAAGAGCCGCGGGAGAGCTGGTGCCTCTTGGGCCTTGTTTTCCCGGGCTCCAAGTTCGCGCCCGGGGTTCACCTTGCTAAGCCGATCTAAGCAGACACAGTCACAACCCTGCAGCAGCGTGCGTGGCCTAGCATGACACTTGACACTCTATGGCTATTACCATCTCCTGGCGTAGGTAAGGCTTTGCCTTTTGCTCCGGCGCTCGGGCAGACTCGGGTCAAGGCCAGTGCCTTCACCACAGG
>NW_028133689.1:0-32253 GCF_964662115.1 Mustela nivalis | reverse complement strand
ATTTTCTTTTTTTTGTTAACATATAACGTATTATTTGTTTCAGGGGGTACACGCCTGTGATGCATCAGTCTTACGCAATTCACAGCACTCACCATAGCACATACCCTCCCCAATGTCCATCACTCCACCACCCCAACCCTCCCACCCTCCTCTCCTCCAGCAACCCTCAGTTTGTTTCCTGAGATTGAGAGTCTCTTGTGGTTTGTCTCCCTCTCTGGTTTCATCTTGTTTCATTTTTTTCTCTCTTCCCCCATGATCCTCTGTCTTATTTCTCAAATTCTACGTATCAGCGAGATCATATAATAATCATCTTCCTCTGATTGACTTATTTCACTTAGCATAATACCCCGTAATTCCATCCATTTTGTTGCAGATGATAAGATTTTTTTTTTGATGGCTGCCTAATATTCCATTGTGTATATAAACATCACATCTTCTTTATCCATTTCTCTGATGGACATCTAAGCTCTTTCCAGGGTTAGGCTATTGTGGATATTGCTGCTATAAACACTGGGGTGCATGTGCCCCTTCGGAGCACTACATTTGTATCTTTAGGGTGAATACCCAGTAGTGCGATTATTGGGTCATAGGGTGGCTCTATTTTCAACTTTTTGAGGACCTTCCGTACTGTTTTCCGGAGTGGCTGCACCAGCTTGCATTCCCACCAACAGTGTAGGAGGGTTCCCCTTTCTCCTCATCCTTGCCAGCATTTGTCATTTCCTGACTTGTTAATTTTAGCCATTCTGACTGGTACAATGTGGTAACTCACTGTGGTTTTGATTTGTATTTCCATGATGCTGAGTGATGTGGAGCACTTTTTCGTGTGTCTGTTGGCCATTTGGATGTCTTCTTTGCAGAAATGTCTGTTCATGTCTAAAAATTATTATCCTCCTTTCATCTTGATATTCATGAAGCTCAGTCAAATTCTGGGCTCATTTATACCATCTTAGGGTAGTACTCTATAACCTGCTTTATAACCTACATCTTAGTATAGTACTTTATAACCTACATAACCTACATAAAATGTGCATTTCCAGGGCGCCTGGGTGGCTCAGTCATTAAGCGTCTGCCTTCGGCTCAGGTCATGGTCCCAGGGTCCTGGGATCGAGCCCCACATCAGGCTCCCTGCTCATGGGGAGGCCTGCTTCTCCCTCTCCCACTACCCCTGCTTGTGTTCCCTCTCTCACTGTGTCTCTATCAAATAAATAAAATCTTTTTTTAAAAAAATGTGCTTTTCCTCCTGGTCCTTCTTTTGTAATTTTTACTTTTTCTGGTCCTGACTTTAAGTTTTTTAAATTTATATATATTATATTTTATTATGCAATATTTTATACAATGTTGTATATGTTTTTTTATTTAAAGGAGTTATGGATGAACTTTTTTATGGAGGGGGAGGGGGACAGGGAGATATAGAGAAAGAATCTTAAACTGGCTCCATGCCCGGTGCAGAGCCTGATGTGGGACTTGATCTCACAACCCTGGGATCATGACCTGAGCCAGAATCAAGATACAGACACTTAACCAATTGAGCCACCCAAGTGCCCCATGAATTAATGTTTTAATCAAAATAATACAAGCACATAATTTTTACAAAAGTCAAATAGAAGTTATTATGGAAAACAGTTATCTCTGTTATCTCACTTTACAGACTTAACCACTTCAGTTTCACTTCTGATATGTACTTACATACTTCTAAATAGTGTGCTTATACTTGTACTGCCTAAATTATCAGTATTAGACATTATCTATTAATTTTTTTTTTATTTATTCATTTGACAGACAGAGATCACAAGTAGGCAGAGAGGCAGGCAGAAAGAGGAGGAAGCAGGTTCCCTGCAGAGCAGAGAGCCTGATGTGGGGCTCGATCCCAGGACTCTGAGATCATGACCTGATCTGAAGGCAGAGGCTTTAACCTGAGCCACCCAGGCGCCCCAATCTATTAATTTTTTATAGTAGCTCTCTTTAATCCCTTACTTTCCTTCTCTCTTTTCTAATGTATTTATGCTATAAATTTTGACTGATAGTATTTATATTGTTATAATTATATTGTTATATATTGTGATTAAATATTGTTCACTGTATGGGGCACCCAGGTGACTCAGTCATTAAGCATTTGCCCTCAGCTCGGGTCACGATCCCAGGGTCCTGGGATGGAGCCCAGCTTCAGGCTCCCTTCTCGTTGGGGAGCTTGCTGCTTTCTCTCCCTCTGCTCCTCCTTGTGTTCCCTCTTTCGCTGTGTCTCTCTCTGTCAAATAAATAAATAAATCTTTTAAAAAAATCTTGTTCGCTGCAGATCCACATAGTGTGCTATGTTTTTCCTTTCATATACTTCTTTGCTTTGCCTTGGGTTAATATTTGCCTTTTTTTTTTTTTTAAAGATTATTTATTTATTTATTTATTTGACAGACAGAGATCATAAGTAGACAGAGAAGCTGGCAGAGGGAGAGAGAGAGAAGCAGGCTCCCTGCTGAGAAGAGAGCCTGATACGGCGGGGCTTGATCCCAGGACCAGGGATCATGACCTGAGCTGAAGGCAGAGGCTTTAACCCACTAAGCCACCCAGGTGCCCCTGCTTTATTTTTTATTTGCTTATTTTACTTATGGACTTGTTCAGCTCTTTCATTAGGAAAAAACCTGTCATTTTGTCAGTGGTCAAGTAATCTCCCAATTCTGTTTTTTTCTTTGACACTTCCCGCGCAGAGACATCAACTTCCTCAGTTCCCCCACCCCATGCTATACTCAGGACAATTGCTCTCTAAACCTTCTGCACAGATGCTATTTTGAGCCTTCCTTTTACTACCTTGTGTTACATCATCCCATGTTTCTTGAGACTTCAGTCTGTTTCTTTCTTATTTCCTCCTTTTGCTGGAGCACATCTTCTAGTAGTTTCCTCAAAAAAGAGGCAAGGAAGGTAGTTTTTTTTGTGTTTAAGCATATCTGAAAATGTCTCCTTTTAGACTTGACTCTAAATTTGTCTGAAAATTTAACTAAAATTTTTTTTCTAAGAATTTTAACAGTCTTGTTCCATTATCTTTTAGCTTCCAGTTTTGCTATTAAAAAGCAGTGCATATTGGTGCACTTGGTTGGCTCAGTTGGAACATGTGGTTCTTGATCTTGGGGTTTTGAGTTTGAGCCCTAGATTGGGTATAGAGATTGCTTAAAAATAAAATCTTTAGGGGGCGCCTGGGTGGCTCAGATGGTTAAGTTTAAGTCTGCCTTCATCTTGGGTCACCATTCTGGGGTCCTGGGATCGAGCCGTGCATCAGGTTCCCTGCTCAGTGGGAAGCCTGCTTCTCCCTCACCCTCTGCTGCTCTCTCTGCTTATGGTCTTTCACTCTCTCTGTCGAATAAATAAATCTAAAATAAATAAAATCGGGACGCCTGGGTGGCTCAGTTGGTTAAGCAGCTGCCTTCGGCTCAGGTCATGATCCCAGCGCCCTGGGATCCTTGCTCGGCAGGGAGCCTACTTCTCCCTCTGTCTCTGCCTGCCATTCTGTCTGTCTGTGCTCGCTCTCGCTCCCTCTCTCTTTCTGACAAATTAAAAAAAAAAAAAAAAAAAAAACCTTTAAAAAAATAAATAAATAAATAAAATCTATGAACAAAAAATTTTTTAAAATAAATAAGATAAAATAAAATCTTTTTTTTTTTAAAGATTTTATTTTATTTATTTGACAGAGAACACAAGTAGACAGAGAGGCAGGCAGAGAGAGAGAGAGAGAAGCAGGCTCTGCACTGAATAGAGAGCCCGATGCGGGGCTCGATCCCAGGGTCCTGGGATCATGACCTGGGCCGAAGGCAGAGGCTTTAACCCACTGAGCCACCCAGGCACCCCTAAAATAAAATCTTTAAACAAAACATGAATGTATATGGTGGGGGGAAGGAGAGAAGGAAACAACCACAAGAGACTCTTAACCATAGATTACAGACTGAGGGTTAGATAGAGGGAGGTAGGTGGGGGACGGGCTAGATGGAGGATGGGTATTAAAGAGGACACTTGTAATGAGCCCTGGGTATTGTATGCAAGTGAAGAATCACTGAATTCTACTTCTGAAACTAATATTGCACCTGTATGTTAACTAACTAAAATTTACATTGAAAATTTGTTTTAAATCAGTATGAACTAGAAGAAAAAAAATAATAAAATCTTTTAAAAAGAAAAAAAAAACTTGGGGTATCTGGGTGGCTCAGTTTGCTAGGTGTCTGACTCTTGATCTCAGCTCCAGTCTTGATCTCAAGGTTGTGAGTTCAAGCCCCACAGTGGGCTCCATGCTGGGTGTGGAGCCTACAAAAAAACAAACAAAAACCGACAATAAAAAAAAAGCTCAATGTATATTTACTTTTTTTTTGTATATGAAAGGTTTTTTGCTTTCTAAAAGCTGGGATCTTGAATTTGTATTTGGTGCTCTGGAATTTTAAAGTAGTGTCCCTTAGTCTGCTCTTTGTTCATTCATTATGGTGAGATACTAAGTGTTCCCTTTTAATCTGGAAATCTGTCTTGGATCCGTATATTTTCTTCTATTATTTCTCCATGCTTTCTTTCTGTAACTCCTATCCCTTTCTGGGTTGGTCTTCTGGGCTTCTTCTAATTTTACTTTTTGTCATCCTCCCCCCCAAGATTTTACTTATTTATTTATTTGTCAGAGAGAGGAAGAGAGAGTGCATAAGCAGGCAGAGTGGTAGGCAGAGAGAGAAGGTTCCCTGCTAAGCAAGGAGTCTGATTCGGGACTCTTTTTTGAGGAGGAGCATCTTGGTAGTGAAGCCTGGGCCTAGAGAGGTCTGCAGACTTGGATTCAAGGCTTGGCTCTGATGTTGGGGTGTTCTGGGTGCGGCAGAAATCTGACTCGGGGGAGCCTGCGTGGCTCAGTTGGTTAATCGACTGCCTTTGGCTCAGGTCACAGGTCCTGGGTTCCAGCCCTGCAGGCGTCTCCCTGCTCAGTGGGGAGCCTGCTTCTCCCTCCTTATATCCCGCTTCTTGTGCTCTCTGTCTCTCTCCCTGTCAAATAAAATCTTTAAAAAACTTTTTAATGCTGTTTTTTGATCTATATTTTATAGGCACAAAAATACAATGTTTTATAGTGGCAAAATGTACATAACATAAAATTTGTCATTTTTGCAGTGTACAATTTTTTTAAGTGTACAAGTTTTTTTAAGTGTACAATTCAGTACCATTAAGTACATTCACAGTGTTGTGCCACTGTTAGTACCACCCATTTCCAGAACTACTTGATCATCCTAAACTGAAACTCTGTACCCACTAAACAGTAACTCCCCATTACCCAAAGAATAAGCCTAACATTTTCCTATAAGATAGGAATACAAAACCTTTCTATATAGATTTAACTATTTCTCTCATTTTCAGCCTCCTTTGTTCCTACATTCCTCAGTTCTCATTCTCAGTTCTCCAGTTTGCAGCTTTGCAGAGCAAATCGTTTAATTTTCATTGGTGCGTTCTCCTCAGATTCTTGAGTTGTATTCTTCTCGCCTCTGCTGGGTTAGTTATTGCTCTTTCATCTGCTCTCTGTCTTATGAAAATATTTTGAAAGTTCTCATCTTTTGACAAGTTCTTTCCCATTAGTTGTCCTTTTGGGTTTATGCCTTTTTTCTGTCCCTTTATTTCATTTTCTTGGCGTTTTAGGAGGTAGAAAAAAATCATGTGAGGTAGTCTGTCATATTTAACCAGGAGTCTAAAATTAATTCTAAAAATTAACTGAGACTAACTTTTCAGTACTGATTTGATTTTAGGAGGATGTGAACTAGTTTTTATATGTTGTTATGTTCTCTCTCCCAGCTGTCTTGGATTCTTGGTATTAATAACATGTAGCCTTCTTACTCATTTAAAATTCTTTTTCAAGTTTCCAAAGACACATTTTCTCTGTAGTTCTCATGTAAAATAGGCACATTTCAATTAGATCCATGATAACAGGTCACAGTTTTTACTCTTTCTTATCCTTTAGCGGATGGAAGCACAGTACATGCAGAGAGTGTGGTTCTGACTACCGGCACGTTCCTGAGAGGCGTGATTGTAATCGGATTGGAGACGCATCCCGCGGGGCGTTTAGGAGATCAGCCTTCCATAGGGCTGGCTCAGACTCTGGAGAAGTTGGGGTTTGTGGTGGGAAGATTGAAGACTGGGACTCCACCCCGAATTGCCAAAGAGTCCATTAATTTCAGCATTCTAAACAAGCAGACACCAGATAATCCATCCATACCATTCAGTTTTATCAATGAGACAGTGTGGATTAAGGTAAGATAATTTACGAAAACTTGACTTTACAGGCGGCTGTGGGTATTCACAGGAGAAGGTAGCCTAACTCTCCCTCCATCCCTCTTTTCCTCCCTTCTCTCTTCTTCCCTGCCTCCCTTCATTCCTTCACAAGTCACCTTACATTCCTGTTGCTTAGGGTGCAAAAACAGGATCTTTAAAAGGATTAGCTAATTTGGCTACTTGGGTGTTTCTGTAAGTTTTTAAATTTCATTACTTCAGTAATTTTGTCAATTTAAACTTTTGAAACAGTTTCAGACCTACATAAACATTGCAAGATCATTAAAACAAACTCTTGTAAACCAATGAAGTTCACCGGACTGTTAATATTTTGCCACATTTATCTCTAATAGAGATATACATATATATTTAATCTATAAAAATGTAATATAGACATTTATCTTTATTCTTTTCTTTTTCCAGAACATTTGACTATAAGTTGTAGAGATCATGACCCTTTACTTCTACATACTTGAGTATGGATTTCAACTAAGCACAGAGACATGCTCTTACATTACCTCATTGTAGTAATGAAATTTGGGGAGTTAAACACTGATACAATGCTGTTATCTAATATAAATATAATTCATAGACAGATTTGCTGATTGTCCCAATATTGTTCTTTACTAGCAACCTTTTTTTTTTCCAATCCAGGAAAAAGTATAGTATTTAATTGTCATTTCTCTTTGATCTGGAACCATTACTTAGTCTTTCATGTCACTGGTAATTTTGAAGAATACAGGCTACTTTTTTGCTTACCTTTGGATTTATTTAAAAAAAAAAAAAAGGCATATTGTGTGTTTAGAAGAGAGGACTAATAATTGGTGGTCCTAGTTTCTGGTGGGTGTTATCTTGATAAGTGGCTCCAAATAGTCTGCTGTCATGAGCAAGTTGCTTTTATATTCTTGCATTGGTAAAATGTAAATTGTGATGCTACTTCCTTAGTGTGTGTATTTTTAAACTGTTTATTATAAAATTTCAAGTTTATGGAAAGTAGAAAAAAATAGTATCACCCAGTTTCAAAAAGTAACATTTTCTGGCATTCCTGTTTCATCTTTTCTTAACACTCTCTTCTTGTGAAGTTTTTGTTTTTTGTTTTTCAAGATTTTATGTCCTTGTCAGAGAGAGAGAAAGTGTGCATAAGCAGGGGAAGCGGCAGGCAGAGAGAGAAGCAGGCTTCTCACTGAGCAGGGAGCGCAGTGCAGAACCCAGTCCCAGGCTCCTGGGATCTGACCTGAGCTGAAGGCAGTTGTTCAACCTACTGAGCCACCAAGCCATCCTGACTTCTTGTGAAGTTTTAAAGCTACAGCCCCAAATATCACATCATTTCACTTACAAATACTTTGGTATAGGTCTTTAACAGATGAGAACTTTGTAAAAAAATCAAACAAACAAACAAACCAGCTACAATACCATTATCACACCCAGAAAATAAGGACAAAAAGGACCATACATTGAGTTGGATGATATGCCTTATAACAACAGTTCCTTTTTTTTTTTTTTTTTTTAATTTCTATGTGGAAGAAACAAGAGTCATCTGTTCTCTAGAATTTCCCACATTCTAGATTTCTCCCTTCTGGTGCCTTAAATATTTTCTTCCATTTTCTATATTTTCTATAAACTGGTAGATCTAGAAGCTTTTTTAAGTTTAGGTTCATCTTTTGGGTTGTTTGGGGCAAGAATACTTAATTAGTAGTATCCAGCATTATGCATAGGTTTAAAAGTAAGTGCATATCATATGTGTAATTTATTTGAGTTAAAGGCAAATAGTCAAGAAGCCAACATTGTTATAAATAGTTCCTATATTTTAGCCAGAAGATCAGCTGCCATGTTACTTGACTCACACCAACCCTAGAGTGGATGAGATTGTCCTTGAGAACCTTCACCTTAATAGTCACATTAAGGAGACTACAAGAGGACCCCGGTAAGAACAAAACATTACTTTAAGGAACGCTGTCAACCCTCTTTTGTTTGCTTCATTAAATTTTTAAATTTCATTGTCCTGCTCTAGATACTGTCCATCCATTGAATCAAAGGTTTTGCGTTTTCCAAACCGTCTACATCAGATTTGGCTGGAACCTGAAGGAATGGATTCTGACCTCATCTACCCCCAAGGGTTATCTGTGACACTACCGGCTGAATTACAAGAGAAAATGATCACGTGCATCAAAGGCTTAGAGAAAGCTAAAATGATTCAGCCAGGTAAAGAGAACCACAGCTGCCCTTCCATATGAGCTCAGCATTGCTTTAGCAGACAGTGAGGAGGTCTTCACTACACTCATAGATGCCTAGAGCCTCAGAAGACAAAGCCCAACATCTATGCATTTAAAATATTCTCTGTTTTTCAAGAACATTTAATGACAATCTTTGCATCTCTACTTTGAGATAAACCCAGCTTGAGTTTTACTTATTTTGTATCATTTATTTTTTGGTCAGGCTATGGTGTTCAGTATGATTATTTAGACCCCCGTCAGATCACTCCTTCTCTTGAGACTCATTTGGTGCAACGGCTCTTCTTCGCTGGCCAGATAAATGGCACTACTGGTTATGAGGAAGCTGCAGCTCAAGTAAGCAGTTGTTCAAATGTTACTATAAACAGAAAAGGACTATTTAACTGGTGTTCCTCCTTTTAATTTCTGTTGTGATAACTATAGAGATCTTAGATACAGGTCATAAATTGTAATGTTTCAGGGTGTACAGGGATGGCTACTATATCAGTAGAATTTAAAAAACACTTGTGGGTTATGTTTTTTTTTCTTTTTTTATTTGCATGTAGTTGACACACAGTTTCAAGTATACAACTGAGTCATTTGACAAGTTTATGCATTATGCTATGTTCCCCACAAATGTAGCTGTTACATCCCTCTTACAGTATCTTTGACTATATTCCTTATGCTTTGCTAAACACTTGTGGTTTTAATTCTCTTTTATGAGTTCCAAGGTCTGATATCATAGTTGATAAGATTTACTGTATTTTGAAAAATTTTTTAAGGTTTTGTTTATTTATTTATTTGCCAGAGAGAGAGAGCACACAAGCAGGGGTGAGAGGCAGGCAGCGGGAGAAGCAGATTCCTTGCCAATGGTGTGGGACTTGATCCCAGGACTCTGGTATCATAACTTGAGCCAAAGGCAGATGCTCAACCAAATGAGACTCCCAGGCATCCCTATTTTGAAATTTTTTTGTAGAGATTTTATTTATTTATTTATTTATTTATTTATTTGCAAGAGTGAGAATGAGAGAGAGCATGAGAAGGGGAAGGTCAGAGGGAGAAGCAGACTCCCTGGTGAGCAGGGAGCCCATGCAGGCCTCGATCCTGAGACTCCAGGATCCTGACCTGAGGGAAAGGCAGTTACTTAATCAACTGAGCCACCTAGGCACCCTGAAATTTTTTTTAATAATTTATTTTTAAGCTATCTCTATACCCAGTGTGGGGGCTCACACTTAATAACCCCAAGATTAAGAGTTGCATGCTCGGGCGCCTGGGTGGCTCAGTGGGTTAAGCCGCTACCTTCGGCTCAGGTCATGATCTCAGGGTCCTGGGATCAAGTCCCGCATCGGGCTCTCTGCTCAGCAGGGAGCCTGCTTCCTCCTCTCTCTCTCTCTCTGCCTGCCTCTCTGCCTACTTGTGATCTCTCTCTCTCTGTCAAATAAATAAATAAATAATCTTTTAAAAAAAAAAAAGAAAAAAGAGTTGCATGCTCTCCTGACTGAGCCAGCCAGGCTACCCTGAAATTTTTTGAAAAAGAAAATTAGTTCCTTCAACATAATTTTATTGCAAATTATCATATTCCTCTTAAGTGAGAAGTTATGTTATTTTTACTTGTAAGTGGGAAAAGGCTAGAAGAGTTCTATGGGTGGATTTTAAAAAATAGATTAGCCCACCTAAAGCTTATGTTAAGTATTTTTGAAAACAGTGAAACAGAGCATTCTAAAGTGGCACATTACCTGTATTCTGCTTTTGAATACATATCACATTTTCTCTGTCTATTCTCTCTTTTGGGCAGTGCCTGCTTTCTTACTACCCAATGCTGTTTTTTCCAGGTAGTGTTCTGACTAGGGTAGCTCTTTATTCAGTTCATAATGGCCTTTTAAACATTTCAGTCCTCTTGTAGGGTGTGATAGCTGGAATCAATGCAAGTCTTCGGGTCAAACGCAAGCCTCCTTTTGTCATCAGCCGAACAGAAGGCTACATAGGGGTCTTGATTGATGACCTCACCACGCTGGGTACCAATGAACCCTACCGCATGTTTACAAGCCGCGCAGAATTCCGTCTGTCACTGCGCCCTGATAATGCCGACAGCAGGCTCACGTTCCGAGGTAACTCCTCACTGGGTCCTACAACCAGGTTTACTTTTCCTGAAAACCTCTTATTATATTCTTTCCCCTCCTCTTCTAGGGTATAAGGAGGTTGGCTGTGTGTCCCAACAACGATATGAAAGAGCTTCTACGATGAAGACTTCTTTGGAAGAAGGCATTTCTGTGCTAAAATCCATTGAGTTTTCAAGTTCTAAATGGAAAAAATTAATTCCAGAGGCTTCTATAAGTATTGGGAAAAGTCTGCCTCTCAGGTATGCACTTTTAATGTAGATTTTTTTCACTTTTTACAGAAAAGTGAGATTGTTTCAGAGATATTACTTGCAGGTTCCCTTTTTTTTGATCCCCCCCTCCCCCTTTTTTTAAAGATTTATTTATTTATTTATTTGACAGAGAGAGAAAGATCACAAGTAGGCATAGAGGCAGGCAGAGAGCGGGGAGGCAGGCTCCCCGCTGAGCAGAGAGCCTGATGTGGGGCTCAATCCCAGGACCTCGAGATCATGACCTGAGCCAAAGGCAGAGGCTTAACCTACTGAGCCACCCAGGCGCCCTGGATTCCCCATTTTAAATGAATTTAGCTTACTCTTGGCTTCTTTTCAAAATCCTTTAGATGTAAATCATCTCTTCATTCAGTATTAAAAATATATATGATTCTAAATTATTTTTTTATATAATATTTCTGAGGCTCCCATTGAGTTCTTCTGGCTTTCCTGCAATTTAGAGGGTACAAACCAAGAAACACTGTTAATCAGCCTTCTTTTATAAGTATGGAATAATTGCAAACCTCTTTTTTTTTTAACTTATTTATTTTAGAAGGAGAGAGAGTACGCACATGTGAGGGTGGGGAGAGGCAAGGGGAGAGAATCTCAGGCAGATTCTGCACTGAGCATGGAGCCCAACTCAGGGCTCAATTTCACGACTCTTGAGATCATAACCTGAGCCTAAACGAAGAGTGAGACACCCTACTGACTGAGCCACAAAAGCCTCTTTTAAACAGAGTATTTTTAATTCTGTGGACTTACTAGCAGATTTCCTTTCTACATGTTAGGGGTTTTTTGTCCTTGCTTTTATCATTCTGGTTATATGGACTCTGAATCTAAAGGACATTAATTTAGAGCTTTTGCTTCATAGATACATTCCTATGGACATTATATAGTTCAAAATCTGCATATTTTACCACTCATTTTTCCCTTTTAAAAAACTGTAACCTAATTTGGTTGGGGAGGTGCCCAGAAAACATAAATCTGAAAACACTGTAGGGGCGCCTGGTGGCTCAGTGGGTTAATAAAGCCTCTGCCTTCGGCTCTGGTCATGATCCCAGGGCCCTGGGATTGAGCCCTGCATCATGCTCTCTGCTCCGTGGAGAGCCTGCTTCCTCCTCTTTCTCTGCCTGTTTCCCTGCCTACTTGTGATCTCTGTCTGTCAAATAAATAAATAAAATATTTTAAAAATAATAATAAAAACACTGTAGCTTAGGAGCTAATATGGTGGCATTAATCTTGGAGCTATGTCTCCAATATATTTTTCTTTTCTATTTTTCCTTTTTTTTTCAAACACCATTTTCCTTGTGAGAGATTTTATGGACTTAAAGGTGTACCCGTTTTAATGCTGCTTTTTATTATCTCTAATCTTGCTCTCTCCTTGACTAAGCATAATGCCAGTCACCAGCCTGGCATAATGAGTTATTGTTTGACTTTATCTCATCACGGTGTCTTATCATTTGTGACTTCTATTCCCAAGTTTTCATTTTCACAGGAATTTCCCAAAGCACTGACACTACTGTTAGAGGACTTTAAGCACTTTTTAATTATAGTAACAGTAAGTGTTTAAGAACCTGCATTGTAGTCACCCAAGCCAGGAAATCTTATTCATAGAAGTGACAGCCAGGGACGCCTGGATGGCTCAGTTGGTTAAGCGGCTACCTTTGGCTCAGGTCATGATCCCGGCGTCCTGGGATCAAGCCCCACATTGGGCTCCTTGCTTGGCGGGGAGCCTGCTTCTCCCTCTGCCTCTGCCTGCCACTCTGTCTGCCCGTGCTTGCTCTCGCTTCTCTCTCTATGACAAAATAAATAAAATCTAAAAAAAAAAAAAAAGAAGAAGAAGAAGAAGAAGAAGTGACAGCCAGATTGACAAGTGAGGACAGTAGATATATTTACCAGCTAAGTAGCACTGGAAGATGATAGTAGTATATAGTTTGTTATCCACTCAATATTTCTGGTGTTTGTTTAAATTTAGAAAGGCTCACATTATTTTGGACTCTGTGCAAAGAACTTAAAACATCATGTTTGTTTTGACAAATACTATACTATTTCAAATTTATATAAGTAGAATTTGCATTAAATGTGATTAATGTGTAACATTGCCAGCAGGGCACATGATTGTTTTTAACACAGTCTAAAATGCTAATCAGTGAATAAAAATATGAATGAAAAGTCTAGCAGCTTTTACCAAACTAATTTATTGCATTTACTGTGTACATACTAGGCTCTGTGCCAAGTACTCACATGTTGAACCAGACTTTGAACAGACATTTTAACAGAAGAAATACATAAGTAACTGCATACACATTTCCTATCAGGATTATAGGAAAATAGACTGATGTGTTAGATTTTCTCTTGTGTTCTGTTGAGGTGTGCTAACTTGTCCTCACTGTGCCAGAACTCTGAACTCTGAGACTTAGGCTTGATTCAAAGCAGGTCTTGAAGTTTGGACCTGAGAACAGAAAATACATTATTTAAAAAAAAATGTTTAAGTTGGGGGTGCCAGGGTGGCGCAGTCGTTAAACCTCTGCTTTCAGCTCAGGTCAGGATCCCGGGATCCTGGGACTGAGTCCCACATTGGGCTCCTTGTTCAGCGGGGAGTCTGTTTCTCCCTCTCCCCACTCCCACTCTGCTGTCTCTCTCTCCCCCAAATAAATAAGATCTTGAAAAAATATTTCTTTTTTAAGTTGTATGGTCAAGGGCTTTTCTTTGAGGTCGTCACCATCTTGCTAGATTCCCAGAGAATGCCTTTTTGGTTAGTCAGTTGTGTTCCAGTATATTCTGTAGTTTATTTCTTTTTAAAATTTTATTACCTGAATTCAGTATGAAAGGGATTAAATTGGCCAAAGGAGCACCAAGAACTTTGGATCTTAACAAGTGTCAATGAGTCAAGTTATTGCAAATCTCACCTGATCTACCTGTTAACATTTATACTGAGGCATGTTCTCTTGGTGAGCCATGTAAGTTGCCTGGGAATTTTAGCAGTTGTCTCTTCGCTGCACATATTGATTGTTCTCCTCTCCTCTTGCTTTGACTCAGGAGGCCTTAGTCTAACCAGAGTAGTGGAAATTGAACTGAGAATTAGCTGCCTGAAGTTTCTAATCCGTAAAAATTAAAATGGAGATTATACTAAATTAAAAAAATATCTGACTGGAAGAATACTTAGGAACCCTGGACTATCATTTTCATCAGTTTGTTTTGCAGATATTTAAAACATTTAGGAAGGGGCCTCTCATTCTTACTTGGGGAGTTCTGCAAATGCAAGGAAGAGATCTTCAGCTGGTTTCGAGCATGAAAGAGGGTGACTCCTTCATTGGACATGGGATTCAACATGACTTAGATGTAAATTCTTAGGGAATTCAAACCGTTGTTATCAGAGGATATTTTGTCCTTACAAGAAAGGGAGAGCACAAGGATTATACTAATGCAACCTTTACCAACAACTTATTTCTCATGATAAAGGAAAGGAGTTGGGGAGAATTACAAACTAGTCTTATTGAGGTTCTCCTGTGTTGCAGATCTACTGCATTTACTCACTGTGCTTGCAAAGAATTAGGAGTGTATCTTTTGATATTTGTGTTAATTCTGAGATTTGGCATTATTTCCAAGGAATTTTGTTCTTAATCTGGCTTACATGATACAGACCCCTATGTTTTGTTCTGGGGTTTTGTATTTTTTTTTTTTTTGACCCCTATGCTAATGAAACTTTTGTGTATTTGCAGAGCTCTAGATGTTCTGAAGTATGAAGAAGTTGACATGAAGTTGTTAGCCAAGGCTGTTCCAGAGCCTTTGAAGAAGTACATTAAATGTAGAGAGCTAGCTGAAAGGCTGAAAATAGAAGGTAGAAAATAATTTTTTACTTTACATGCCTATATGTTCTATTTCCATTATGAATGGACAGCAGATTCAAGAAAGAGTTCTACGTTAGCATAGTCTTTGGGCTCTTTGCTATTCAGAGTGGGGATCGCAGGCTAGAAGCATTGCAATACATGGGAGCTTGTTAGGAATACAGATTCTCATAGTCTACTTCAAACCCACTAAGTAAGCATCTGCATTTTAGTAAGATCCCTAGGTAATTTGTGAGCACGTTCCAAGTTTGGGAAATTCTATAAGGTTTACAAAAAATAACACCCCAAATCAAAAAAATACAAAACACGTAACTTTTTTTTCCCCTTACCTTTTATATTTTCCCCATCCAATGTTCTGCCAGTGAGAAAAATTATAGTCTTTGGCTTTAACAATATACTGGAATTATAATGGCATTTAACAATAACAAAATTATAATGTTATATTTAACAATATACTGGAATTTTAATGGTAGAGTTACCATTAAAATACTTATTTTGTATCAGGCAAATTAGAGCCTGCCCCTGTACATTATAACATATATCATGCTCTCATTCTCTCGGTCAGTGTACTGGCCATCAAACTACAGACGACTTTGTAGTTGTACTCTATTTTTTTAAGATTTTCATTGTGAAAAATTCCAGACATAAAAATACTGAGAATCATATCAGCTTTTGCATTGTAGTAGATGTTTTTTCCTGGGGTGGCAAATTATTTGAGAAAAAGGCAGGGAACAGAAAGAGCTGGGGAGAAGGGTAGGAAAAGTTGGATAATGATGTACTGTTCAAATAGGAAAGGGCTTTAAATTCTGTGGAGACCAGCCAAGGTGGTAAGAATTCTGCATTCCTTCTAGCAATGGCATTTTCTTTCAGTTCCAGAGATCTGTCACTTTGCTAAGCTTTGGCTGTACATATAGGATGACCCAATTGCTACCTATCATCCCACCATGCAACTTAACAGAAGTCTAGAAACAAAGAGAAACTCACCAAAACTTTAGAATCATATTCCAAGTGACCAGACACTATACTTATACTAATGTATAAGAAATAATGTTGACAGGGATATCTGGGTGGCTCAGTTGATTAGGTGTCTACCTTTGGCTCAGGTCATAATCCCAGGGTTCTGGGATCAAATCCCTAATCAGGCTCCTTGCTCAGTGGGGAGCCTACCTCTCCCTCTGTCTGCTGTTCCCCCTGGTTGTGCGTGCACTCTCTCTCTCACAAATAAATAAAATCTTTTTTTTTTTTTAAGATTTTATTTCTTTGACAGAGAGAGATCACAAGTAGGCAGAGAGGCAGGCAGAGAGAGAGAGAGGAGGAAGCAGGCTCCCCGCTGAGCAGAGAGCCCGATGTGGGACTCGATCCCAGGACCCTGAGATCATGACCCGAGCCGAAGGCAGCGGCCCAACCCACTGAGTCACCCAGGTGCCCTAAATAAAATCTTTAAAAAAAAAAAAAAATGTTGACCTTTTATTTCAACATCATGATTGCTCTATTGAGTAAAAATTACTTACTGAACATTCGGGCTGTTATCATCTGGGAACAGGTGATAAATTCTATATTTCATTTATTTAAAGATTTTTTTAAAATTTTTCAAAGATTTTAAAAAATTATTTACTTGAATAAATAAATTATCCAGAAACGGTAAGAAACCAGGCAGTGGTGATTATACAGACAGAGATCACATATAGGCAGAGAGACGGGGAAGCAGGCTTCCTGCCCAGCAGAGAGCCCGATGTGGGGCTCCATCCCGGGACCCTGAGATCATGACCTGAGCTGAAGGCAGAGGCTTTAACCCACTGAGTCACCCAGGTGCCCCTATATTTCTTTTTTTTTTTTCTGAAGTTTATTTAAGTAATCTTTACACCCAGTGTGGGACTCAAACTCACAACCCTGAGATCAAGATTCACAGGCTGACTGAGCTAGCCAGGTGCCCCTAAATTCTATATATATTTTTTTAATTTTATATATATATATATATTTTAAATTTTTATATCTATATTTTATTTTTTATAAATAGAGGGAGAGGAAGAGAGCACAAGCAGGGGGAGTGGGAAAGGAAGAAGCAGGCTCCCCACTGAGCAGGGAGTCCAACCTGGAGCTCAATTCCAGGACCCAGGGATCATGACCTGAGCCAAAGGCAGATGCTTAGCTAACTGAGCCATCCAGGTGCCTCAGTTTTCCAGATTTTTGAAGTAAAAAGCATATGCAGTAAACTGCCAAGCATAATGCTGTAGTTGGTATGCAAGATACTTCCTCTCATTTAGCCTCAATTTCCTCATCTACAAAAGGGAGCATTTATGCCATTTATCTCCTGGTGTTAGGAAAAGTGTTGTATGACATAACATACACAAAAGCTTTTTATAAATTGTAAAAAGCTATAAAAACACAAGTTGTTAATATAGTCTGAATATGCTAATGTAATTAATTCTGTTCACCAGCCACTTATGAATCAGTGTTGTTCCATCAGCAACAACAAATAAAGGAAGTTCAGCAAGATGAAGCTCTCCAGCTGCCAAAAGACCTAGATTATTTAACCCTCAGAGATGTGTCTTTGTCTTACGAAGTTCGAGAGAAGCTACAATTCAGTCGCCCAGAAACGGTAAGAAACCAGGCAGTGGGGATTATACAGAGCCTGTGCTTTAATTTTTTAAACGTGGATTTATAGTGGTCACATGATTAAGGTTTTATTTCATTATAAAAAATCTACCCTTTTATTTCATAATTATATCTCTTTGTATGATAGATATTGGGTTTGTTCTTGAGAGATAAAAAACTTATGCTAAATAGATAACTAGAAAAATTAAGTTAAAGTTATTCTCTAATCCTGGGGCGCCTGGGTGGCTCAAGTGGGTTAAGCCGCTGCCTTCGGCTCAGGTCATGATCCCAGGGTCCTGGGATCAAGTCCCACATCGGGCTCTCTGCGCGGCAGGGAGCCTGCTTCTTCCTCTCTCTCTCTCTCTGCCTGCCTCTCTGCCTACTTGTGATCTCTGTCTGTCAAATAAATAAATAAAATCTTTAAAAAAAAAAAAAGTTATTCTCTAATCCCAACTATGTGCTAAACCACAGTGCAAACTAGTATAAGGAATGATGTAAAGGAACCCACATTAGGTTAATACATGTGAGTGGTTTTCAAATCACCGCTTGGATCCCTCCCTAGGAGTCCCATAGCATTGGCTTAGAAGCTACTAGGAAGAAGAGAGGAGCCTAAAAAAAGGTCCCTCACACCAAGCTCTGTATAAGTGTGTATGTACGTGTATCTGTAAATGTCTGTAAACAAACTGAAAATTTTATGTATATATATGTTATATATGTTTTGTATATATGTACATATACATATATGTGTTATATATTATATACTATTTTATATAATACATAGTACTGGACTTCTAATAACAAATATTTAAAGACTGATAGGCTATATTTATTGATTCTGAGATGCACATTTAACATTTCTGCAACTGAACTGTATCTTAAAAATGGATGGTGTATCATAGTTTATTGGGCAGTATTAAATGGGTGATTAATATAATAAAAGGCATTTAACAAAAATATAACCTCTAAAATTTTTTGGAAAAAAATTATTTTTGAAAGGAAGAGTGATTCTGTCAATATAAACATGATGTTCTTAGTGATTGTCATCATGGAAACTACATGGAAGCATGTAGGCCTTCCATTTTATAACTCTGTATATCCTATTCATTTTTAGTTATGTTTTTATGGATAGTCATAGGCTGCACTGCCCAATAACTAAATGTGCCCATTTGCATTAGTTAAAATTAAGTAAAACTCAGAATTCAGCTCTTTAGTCATACTATCCATGTTTCAGGTACTCAGTAGCCACAATTCTGGGATACAAAATGCTCTGACAGATTATTTGTTACAGACTCATTTGGTAGCTAAACCTGACCTGACCTGAATGGACATTAAGTTATTTATACCACATAGAGTGAATATTCATACATTTCACTTTAAAAATATACCACAGAAGTATTCATGAGATTATAGAGCACTGCCCAACAATTAATGAGGTTACATTAGTTTAATGAAAACAAAAACTAGGTAGTCTAACATCTATTAGTTATATGATCTTTGAAAAATAGCTTTAATTTCTCTGAACCTCATTTTCCCTAATTTGTAAAATGAAGGTATTAATAATTATCACATTCCCTTTATCTACTTTATAGTTATTTTGAAGATACATTAAGATAAGTTTTGAAAATATTTTATAAACTATAATATACAGATTGTTATTAGGAGCAAAATAGATTTGATTTGACATAGCTCACTTATGTTTCTCTTGTGGTTTTAATTCTTAGATTGGGGCTGCTAGTCGTATACCTGGAGTGACCCCTGCTGCCATCATCAATCTGCTTCGATTTGTGAAGACTTCTCAGCAAAGACAGATGGCTGTGCATGAATTGCCCAGAACTGATCAATCATTATGTGATACAGACAGACTTGAAGAGAGACAGTTATAGCTTTATATTCATAGATGACTTTTAAGTAGTACAAGAGTATAGATAGGATATAAGAAGTATTTATATTTAGCACCTATTAAAATAAACTTACTAGGTTATTATGGATTTGTCACTAATTTATAAAGAGGGCAGAGATTATAACTGTGCTTTTTTATGTATCTGAGAAAAGTTATAAAGTCTTTATCAGGGGCACCTGGGTGACTCAGTTGGTTAAGCTACTGCCTTCAGCTCAGGTTATGATCCTGGAGTCCCAGGATCAAGTACCACCACATCAGGCTCCCTACTCGGCAGGGATTCTGCTTCTCCCTCTGACTTCTCCCCCCCCCCTCTCTCTCATTCTCTCTCTCTCAAATAAATAAATAAAATATTTTAAAAATCTATAGTCTTCATTAATCTACAATGAGCCTATTAGTGTAACTGCAGTATTCATCAGAGAGATAATAGTGGACCCACAACTAAACCTGAAGAAAAATCTCAACTTCTCAAAATCTCATGACCTGAGCTGAAGGCAGACGCTTAACCGACTGAGCCACCCGGGCATCCCATGGCCATGATTTCTTAACACTAAAGACAAATCCATAGTAACTGACTAGTGTTTCCCTGTTTTTAAGTCAGAAGTGACAGAAAAACTGAAATGTGCTGGCATTTCTCTTCCTTTTCAGCACTTCAATTCTGTGTTGTCACAACATTTAGGGTGGGATGACTGCCTGGGTCCTTTGGATGGCTGGTTCAGACATCTCAGCCTTTCTGTGTAGACTAGAGGATGAATACAGACAAGCAGACCAGAGAGCCTTGCTTATCCCTGGAAATGTCAACTTGTATCTCTGGAATCAGTCAAGGGAGAAGCTCCCATGTCAGCTTCAAGCCAAAGCAGATATTTAAGACAGCACCAAGGGCCCTGAAGTCACTCTGGCCATAGGTCTATGTGTTAAGCCTGATTATGGGTATGAGGCAGCCAAACACCTTGTTGCTATAATCAGATATGGCTACTTGGATGTAGCTCAGTTTTCATGTTTCGTCTAATTTTAGTCTTTCCATTAAAGTAGTCAATATCAGTAGCAAGTAAAAAGTATTTGTAATATTGGATCATTTGGCAATGATGAATTCTTTTTGATACTTGATTTAGTAATTTCAAAAAGTGGTAACTTTTACTTTAGTTATGGCTATTCTGGGCAGAATTCTTACCACAGAGGCAATATTGATTACAATACTACATTATATTTCATTATTTTTTAAAAGATTTTTATTTATTGGGTGCCTGGGTGGCTCGGTGGGTTAAGCCTCTACCTTTGGCTCAGGTCATGGTCTTAGGGTCCTGGGATGGAGCCCTGCATTGGGCTCTCTGCTCAGCGGGGAGTGTGCTTCCCGCCCCCCAACCCCCGCTTGCCTCCCTGCCTACTTGTGATCTCTGTCTGTCAAATAAATAAATACAATCTTAAAAAAAAAAAAAGATATTTATTTATTTATTTATTTTTAAGATTGTATTTATTTATTTGACAGACAGAGATCACAAGTAGGCAGAGAGGCAGGCAGAGAGAGAGGAAGAAGCAGGCTCCCCGCTGAGCAGAGAGCCCGATGTGGGGCTCCATCCCAGGACCCTGAGATCATGATCTGAGCTGAAGGCAGATGCTTCACCCACTGAGCCACCCAGGCGCCACACTATATTATATTTTTAAAAGGCCATTTTGCACTACCTGTTTAGCACCAGACGGGAAATCACTGTTTTAAAACTTTTTCTGGTTAAGGACACCAGGGTGACTCAGTTGGTTAAGTGCCCCATGTCCTGGGATCACGTACCACATCAGGCAGGAATCCTGCTGCTCCTCTGCCTGCAGCTCCCCCTGCTTGTCTCTCTCTCTGACAAATAGAATCTTAAAAAAAAAAAAAAAAAAAAAACCCTTCTGGTTAAATACAGGAGTAAAAGCAGTGGTGTTTTGGGGGTGCTTAATGAATGGAATATAACAAAATTTATCCTGAGGGAATGAAAAATTCTTTTTTTTTTTTTAAGATTTTATTTATTTACTTGAGAGAGAGACAGTGAGAGAGAGCATGAATGAGGAGAAGGTCAGAGAGAGAAGCAGACTCCCCATGGAGCTGGGAGCCCGATGCGGGACTCCATCCTGGAACTCCAGGATCATGACCTGAGCCGAAGGCAGTCGTCCAACCAACTGAGCCATCCAGGCATCCCAAGGGAATGAAAAATTCTTAAATGCTTTGCAATGTTCTTGATAGCTGTAATTTTGGCCTAGTGACAGTACACACATATTAAGAAACAAGTTTTATGATGTGATTCCATTATAATAGTAACTGTCTCACTGAAAAATGTTTGATGGAAAACATTTGTTTTAGGTTCTGCCATTTGGTTTAGGATCTTTATAATTTAAAATATGTTAACTTTTACAAAATTACCTCACTTAAAAAGACTGTTCCAAAACAGCTTATTTACCTTCTGGTGCTGCTTTGGATCATCATGCTCTAGAGGAAAAATCAGCTAAAAATGTACGTCATAGCAATCTCCCCCAACAGGGTGCCAGGGTGGCTCAGTTGATTAAGCATCTGCCTTCAGCTCAGGTCATGATCTCGGGGTCCTGGGATCAAGCCCTGAGTCAGCCTCCTGCTGAACAGAGAGTTTGCTCCTCCCTCTCTCTCTTCCCTCCCCCACCAACCCCACTTGTGCTCTCTCTCAGATAAAGAAATAAAATCTTTTTAAAAAAAGAAAGAAAGATGGGCGCCTGGGTGGCTCAGTGGGTTAAGCCGCTGCCTTCGGCTCAGGTCAAGATTTCAGGGTCCTGGGATCGAGTCCCGCATCGGGCTCTCTGCTCAGCAGGGAGCCTGCTTCCCTCTCTCTCTCTCTCTCTCTGCCTGCCTCTCCATCTACTTGTGATTTCTCTCTGTCAAATAAATAAATAAAATCTTTAAAAAAAAAAAAGAAAGAAAAGAATCTTCTTCCAACAATGACAATAGTCAGCCTCCAACAGAAGTTGGCCACACTTGTGATTTCCCCTACCCATCACAGATCACACTGCCTAGTAGTTAGAAAAGCTATGTACTAAAGTTCATTTCAACAGGAACACCAAAATTTGAAAAAAGGAAATAGCAAGGAACACAAAGCATTTATAAAGTCATTGGTTCTGGGAGAGAGGGAGGATGAAGACAGGAACCTATGCTAAATTAAGCCATTATAACCTTGAATTGTGACATTACCTCCTGTAGCCAGAGTTTGAATTTTATCATTTTAAAAAATATTTGGTCCTTTTTTAGTTTCAACCTAGATTAGAATAGCCATGGCTTTTTCACTTCAGAAATTTCAACTAGAAGAATGCCCTGTCCAGAAGTGGTGTGAAATACTAGGAAGTCACCAACAGACACAAGATGATTCTGAGCTGGCAGAGCTGCTTATCTTGGAGGGCACACAGTAAAAATAACCTGTTCCTCTTAGGCTCCTTCTTTATAATACTTTTATTATTGCACTTCCTTCATTCTACCTTAGTTTTTAATATCTGTCTTACCTTAATCTCTTAAAAAATATAAACCTCATGAATGCTTGTAGTGCCATAGTTGTAGGTACTCAGGGCATGGTTTTTGTTTGTTTGTTTTGGGAGAGAGAGCTAGAGAGAGCATGAGAAGGGGAGGATCAGAGGGAGAAGCAGACTTCCCACTGAGCGCGGAGCCTGCTGTGAGACTCAATCCTGGGACTCTAGGATCATAACCTGAGGCAAAGACAGTGGCTTAACCAACCAAGCCACCCAGGCGCCCAGGGTATGATTTTGAATGAATGAATTTTACTAAAGGCAATAGGAGACAAAACTAAAACTTAAGTGAGTAATTAAATGGGATAAAAGTGTTTGACACAAATATTAAGAACTGTATACTTTTGTGCTTGCCTTTGTCTCCATAACTCTTCTGTCTTCATATTCTCTTCAGCTTCCTTTCCTCCCTGTCTTCCTGTTCTAGCTCTGTTTTTCCTGTTCCTAATATGAAACTGAAGTTTAGTTTTATGATACTCATTTATGAGACAGATTTTTAGTATTTCCTAATGTAAGAGCCAGGTGAAAGAAACCAGAGAATGAAAAGGCAACTCACATAATGGAAGAAAAAAATCATGTATCTAAAAACAGGTTAATATGCATAATATATAAAAGACTCTTACAACTCAACAACAGCAACAAAAAAACCCACAAACAACCCAATTAAAAAATGGGCAAAGGGCTTGAATAGATATTTTTCTCACAAGATATACAAATGGCCAATAACTAAATGAAAAGATGCTCAACTTTACTAGTCCTCAAAAAAAATGCAAATCAAAACCACAGTGAGGGGCGCCTGGGTGGCTCAGTGGGTTAAGCCGCTGCTTTCGGCTCAGGTCATGATCTCAGGGTCCTGGGATCAAGTCCCGCATCTGGCTCTCTATTCAGCAGGGAGCCTGCTTCCCTCTCTCTCTCTGCCTGCCTCTGTGTCTACTTGTGATCTCTCTCTGTCAAATAAATAAATAAAGTCTTTAAAAAAAAAAAAAAAACATGGGGCACCTGGGTGGCTCAGTGGGTTAAGCCGCTGCCTTCGGTTCGGGTCGTGATCTCTTGGTCCTGGGATCAAGCCCCACATCGGGCTTTCTGCTCAGCAGGTAGCCTGCTTCCCTTCCTCTCTCTCTGCCCGCCTCTCTGCCTACTTGTGATCTCTCACTGTCAAATAAATAAATAAAATATTAAAAAAAAAAAAAACCACAATGAGATGGCATCTCACACCTATTAGGATGCCTATTATCAGATAAATGGAAAACAAGTGTTGGCAAAACTGGAGAAATTGGAAACCTTATGCACTGTTGATAGAAAAGTAAATTGGTACAGCAGCTATGGAAAACAGTATGTCAGCTACCTCCACCAAAATTAAAAGAACTACTGTATGATCCTGCAATTCCACTCCTAAATGCCCAGAAAAACTGAAAGCAGGGTCTCAAAGACCCTGTTCAAGGGTTATGTTCATAGTAGGATTATTCACAATAGCTAAAAGGTGAAAGCAACCTGTGTCCCATCAACAGATGCATGGGATAAGTAAAATGTATATAAATACAGTGAAATGCTTTTCAATCTTAAAGGAAATTCTGACATGTTACAACAAGGATGAACCTAGAGGACATTAACACTAAGTGAAGTAATTCAGTTAAAAAAGCACAATATTCTAGGATTCCACTTACTTTTTTTTTTAAGATTTTATTTATTTATTTGAGGGAGAGAGAGTGAATGAGAGAAAGCACGAGCAGGTGGAGTGGCAGAGGGAGAAACAGGTTCCCCCTCCTGCTGAGCAGGGAGCCTGACTTGGGACTTAATGCCAGGACCCTGGGATCATGACCTAAGCAGACACTTAACCGACTGAGCCACCCAGGCACTCCTAGGAGTCTGCTTAAATGTGGTACCCAGAGTAGTCAAATTATCCTAGAGAAAAAGGAAAGTAGTGACTTGGGGAGGGAGGAATGTGGAGTTATTGTTTACTGGGTACAGAGTTTCCGTTTTTGCAAGATGGAGTTCTCGAAAAGGATGGTAATGGTTGCACAACAATGTGGATGCACTAAATCCCACTATACACTTAAAAATTGTTAAGATGGTGAATTTGGGGGGGGCGCCTGGGTGGCTCGGTGGGTTAAGCCGCTGCCTTCGGCTCGGGTCATGATCTCAGGGTCCTGGGATCGAGTCCCACATCGGGCTCTCTGCTCGGCGGGGAGCCTACTTCCCTTCCTCTTTCTCTGCCTGCTTATTTCTAAAAATATACCTGACACATTATAAAGAGAAGAAAATTAAGGATCAGCTGAGGAAAAGGCAGATTACACTTAAATGTTAAACTCCAGCTCTGAGCTTCCTGTCAGTGGCTTATTTCTATCTCATCAAGGAGACCAAGAAAAAAATGTTTTCCTATTACTAAAATCTAAAAGAGGGGCACCTGGGTGGCTCAGTGGGTTAAGTGTCTGCCTTCAGCTCAGGTCATGATCTTGAGGTCCTGAAATTGAGCCCCACAATGGTCTCCCTGCTTAGTGGGAAGTCTGCTCCTGCCTCTCTATCTGCCCCCTGTCCCCCAACTCTTGCTCTATCTCAAAATCTTAAAAAAAAAAAAAATCTGGGGCGCCTGGGTGGCTCAGTAAGCTAAAGCCTCTGCCTTCGGCTCAAGTAATGATCCCAGGGTCCTGGGATCAAGCCCTGCATCGAGCTCTCTGCTCAGTGGGAAGCTTGCTTCCTCCTCTCTCTCTCTCTGCCTGCTTCTCTGCCTACTTGTGATCTCTGTCAAATAAATAAAATCTTAAAAAAAAAAAAATCTAAGCTTTGGGCATACTTCAATGCCTCTCTGGACAAGCATAGGTTGACACTCTATGCTCTTAAGCCCTAGGGAAAGGATGCATTTATTTTGATCTAGAACCTCATTTTGACTGTCACTGACTTCTAAATCAACATTCTCAAACTGCTGGCTGCAATTCATTAGCAAGCTATGAAAACTTTTGTCATAGGTAATAAAAGTAGTATTCTCTGACACTTTGGTTTCAGTACTTCACATACAAATTATATTTCACCAATTTTAGGACTTACCTTTTTTCTTTTATCATCTCTAAATGGTTGTATGTTCTATAATCAATAGTATCTTAAAAATTGGCAGCATTTGTGACTTACAACTGAAAACATCTTATAGTGTTATGTGTTATACTGTGTTGCAATAGAAAATATATCTTTCTATGGATCCTAGTCAAAAAAGTTTGAAAAAGACCCATTTGAAAAGCATTATTCCCTAATGGGAAATCCCCAATATATTAGGATTTTTTTTTTTTTTTAAGATTTTATTCATTTGGGACGCCTGGGTGGCTCAGTTGGTTAGGCAGCTGCCTTCGGCTCAGGTCATGATCCCAGCGTCCTGGGATCGAGTCCCACATCGGGCTCCTTGCTCCGCAGGGAGCCTGCTTCTCCGTCTGACTCTGCCTTCCACTCTGTCTGCCTGTGCTCACTCTCGCTCGCTCTCTCTGACAAATAAATGAAAATCTTTAAAGATTTTATTCATTTGAGGAGGGAGGCAAGGAGAGAGAGAGAGTGCATATGTGCAGAAGCAGGGAGAGAGCCAGAGGGAGAGGGATAAGGAAACTCTCTGCTAAGCTGGGAGCTCAACATGGGGCTCATTCCCAGGATCTGGAAATCATGACCTGAGATGAAGGTAGATCCATAACCATCTGAGCCACACAGGCATCCCTGTATTAGGATTCTTTAACGTGTGTATTTCTCAAAGTAGGAAAAACTTACCAATCTCTCCCTATGCTATAGCCTGGTTAGGTGATGTGATTAAAGTATAATTGCAAGTTGCTGTTGGGCATGGATCTCAGGTATTCCCACTTCACAATACCTTTCTGCCACTTTTATTTGTTCCTCCTAAGGACCAGATGTCCTTCACTATATGAAGTTTCTCAAGCTCTCCTAACCCATCTCTTTCTTGGGCCTTAACCTTCAATTCCCTTCCACTTCACCCTTTGTAGCCTATTTCATGCTAAGCATTTATGGAGTTGCCATGCTTAATGAATCATTACAGCACTCAATCTAAGTGTTATTTCAGAGTTTAGAGGCTATAGGGGAATTTAGAATGTGAATTTCACTCTGAACAGCACTCCTTTAAGATTTAAAATATTCTTCATATACTTGAAGACAATAATACTTTTCTAGTGTTTGCTAGGCTAAACAACTATTTCTCAAATTCAGTGCCTCATAATTCACATTTAGTCTTTATGTTGGTTGCTCTTTGGATTCTCTTTCAGAGTTGGTCTACACTATTTAAAACACTACAATCAAAATTTAAAATAATATGTTAAGACACATACAAAAATGGACTATCTAAACTTAAAAGGAAACATTCTAGACTGGATGTAAGAAAACACCAGCACACATGCTATGTTTCAAGCAATGAAAAGGACACTTACTGAATTTTCTGTATTTCTAACCTCACAAAGAACAACCTAAAAGTGGGAGGGAGGGCAGTTTAACAAACTTCAGAGACATATGTCAGAGCTTTGAAGAAAAACATACATGAACAGTTACATAAAATATGAGAAAGTAAAAAAAAACAAAAAAAAAAAAACCAAGAAAGTGCATTCCAAGAGACACATTCCCTAATCTCAATATAATGATTTAGCTACAGGGACACCTGGTCGTTCAGTTGGTTAAGCGTCTGCCTTCAGCACAGGTCATGATCCCAGGGTTTTAAAGATATTATTTATTTGACACAAAGAGAGAGAGAGAGAGAGATCACAAGTATGCAAAAAAGCAGGCAGAGAGAGGAGGGAAGCAGGCTTCCCGCTGAGCCGAGAGCCCAATGCGGGGCTCAATCCCAGGACCCCAGGATCATGACCTGAGCCGAAGGGAGGAGCTTTAACCCACTAAGCCACCCAGGTGCCCTGATCCCAGAGTTTTGGAATCGAGTCCCGCATCAGGCTCCCTGCTCAGCAGGGACCCTGTAAGGTTTTACAGGCGAGATAATCATGACACCAGGTGAGGTAGGCACAAGGAAAGATTTATTAAAGATGCCCTGGGGCGAGGTTCCATGACTCCAGAGAGGAGAAGTCGTGCCGGGAGGGGCTTGAGTGGGTCTTGAGTGGGTCTTTTATCTGGGTTAAGACAGGGAATAGGTTCACAACCATATAAGGTGCGGTATTCAGGGATTGGAGGGTTGGGGGAGTCCTGATGTTCTGGTTTCTGGCATAGGTATTGGGTTACTTGTGGAGATGTGACCTGGGCATACATCCCTATGATGGGAGAGTCAAGAGTTAGGAAAGGTGGGGGGGGGGGGCTGGAAGATGGTGGCCCGGTGGTCATTTCTATTGTTTCTCCTATATTCCCAGAGCCGCCCACCCAAAAGACCCCACTTCTCTTCTGCCTTTGTGTCTCTCTCTTACCCTCTGTATCTCATTAATAAAAAATCTTAAAAAAAAAAAAAAGAGAGAGAGAGAGAGAGTCTAACTCTTGGTTTTGGCTGAGGTTGGGATCTCTGTGACATGCACTCTAGGCTCAGTGGAAAGCCTGCTGGAGATGATCTCCCTCTCCCTCTGCTCCTCCCCCTGCTCACACAGTCTTTCTCCCTCAAATAAAATCTTCAAAAAAACAAAAAAATTAGCTATAAGGAAATGTTTCCTCTACCCAACTGAATAAAAATCGCCTCATTTCTTGTTAGACATTTACTGAGTTGCCAGCTCTACACAGAAACATGTAGGAGGCTCAAGAGAGATGTCCAAAGGGTCAATCAAGGTTTGACAATAGCTAAAGAGAAGGGCTGCAGGTCCAGACTGGTTCATGCCCTTCCCTTGTTGCTGTGATACAGCTGCACCCCTTATACTTAAGTGGTTCTAGCCCAAGCCTCAGAAAATGTTGCAGATGTTCTCATAAGAAGGCTGAGAGAAGCACTTCCTCAGTTTGGGCAGCTCCAGAGAGCCCAGGAATTCAAAACTCAAATTGCTTATGTGGCAACTCTGCAGTTTATCATACAACCAACTAGAATATTCCCCTAATCACATGATTTTACTGAAAATTTAACCAAGTCATTTAACCTCTAGAAACCACATTTGCAAGATCATACCATAATAGACTCGGTACAGAGTCTATATTGTCATCTTGGCTGCCAATTACTCTTTAGAAAAATGAAACTACTTACTTTTGACTTATGTCTATTTTCAAATCTAATCTCCTTTATGCAAGCATTAACCTACATCTTAAACAATGTCTCAAAAGAGATTATGTTTCAGGGAATAACCAGATTGCATGTTGATATTTCGATGACTTCTGGATATAAATTTTGACAAAAAGCTAGAACAACTCAAACTCTTAGGTAAGTCATGATTGGTTAAAACTGAAATTTAAATTCCTAGTACAGATTTTACTTCCATCTTGACTGACTTTATGTGGCACAGCAAATTATTTTTGTCTGCTGAAAAAAGGAAAGTAAATTTAAAGCTATTACTTATTTTACTTTGCTTTTACCAAGCATTTGGCAAAATTTTCATCATGATTATCTTATGATCAAAATGGTGAAATATGACCTAGATTATTAAATATTAGGTGAATTTGCAATTGGCTGGACCATCATAATCAAAGAACAGTTCTCTAGTATAATACCTCAGGTCTTATTTCTGGACCTAGTTTTTTTTAGTAATTATCAATAATTTAAGTAAAACTACAGAAATAAAAATATTAGGGCGCCTGGGTGGCTCAGTGGGTTAAAGCCTCTGCCTTTGGCTAAGGTCATGATCCTAGGCTCCTGGGATTGAGCCCTGCATTGGGCGCTCTGCTCAACAGGGAGCCTGCTTCCTCCTCTCTGCCTACTTGTGATCTCTGTCAAATAAATAAATAAAATCTAAAAAAAAAAAAAAAAAAGAATGTAGGACCTTTAAAATATATATATAAATATCATAAATATCAGATGTATAAAAAACAAAATCCACATTTTTATTTAACATGCTAGATAGCAGGCTCCAAATTCAAAATTACCTTGAGATACAGCAGAGATAAATGTAAACTCCCAACATGTAAGTTTTTAAAACTAACCAAAACAGTGGTGCCTTGGATTGGATCCTGGAACAAAAAAAGGCCATTAATAAAAAAATTGATGGAATCTGAATATAACCTGGAGATTAATAGTAACATATCAATGTTGGTTTCTTAGTTTTGACAAATGTACTATGATAGTACACAAGGATAACATTAAGGGAAACAAACTAGGTAACGGTGATTACAGGAACTCTTTATCTTATCTTTGCAACTTTTCTATAAATCTAGTTACTCCAAAAAAAAAGGTTTTTTATTTCTAAAAAAAGTCACAAAGCAAATAATTTAAAGGAGATTTAAAATAAAATTCACATTTGAAAAATCAGGTGATAGGGTGCGTGGATGGCTCACTAGGTGAAGCATCTGCCTTTAGATTCAGGTTATGGTTCCCTGCTCAGTGGGGAGTCTGCTTCTCTCCGCCCCTCTTCCTGCTCCTTCTCCCTCAAATAAATAAAATATATATATTTTTAAGGGTTTTTAAATAAATAAATAAATAAATAAATAATCTGGTGATATTTGTTGACCATAATCCAGAATAACCACCAAGTTGCTTTACAGCAACTGATCTTCCAAACAACTATATTAAGAACTAACTTTTATTATTGGCTCCTTACAATAGGCCAGGTACTGGGTATAGAGTCTATATTCACGAACTCATTTCATCTTCACAACAATCCTAAGAGATGGACAGTATTAGGCCCATTAGATAGATGAATGAAAGGGACAGTTTTCCCCGCTTAAACTACTCTGATCATCCAGTCCAAATGAACCATTTTGGGAAGCTAGATCCAAATAAGGTGACTTATCTCTATAAAATAAAAGCACACTCTATATTAAGAGACCACATCTACATCCACTTACCAGCCACAGTTATAATATACTTAATTTTGGTGCAAACACTTTAAAAGCTATAAACTGGGGGTGGGGGGGGTCTATAAACCCAAAAGGAGAATGGCATGGAATAGAATCTAGAAACCATGCAACCCAAGGTTAAGAAACAGCTATTAACTAGTGTTTAGCTCAGACTGACTAAAGCCTATTAATTGGAGATACCTGGCTGGCTCAGTTGGAGGAACATGTGAATTCTGATCTTAGAGTCCTCAGTTCAAGCCCCATGTTAGGTGTAGAGATTTACTTAAAAATTTTTTTTGTAAAGGGCATCTTAGGGGCACCTGGGTGGCTCAGTGGGTTAGGCCTCTGCCTTTGGCTCAGGTCAGGATCTTAGGGTCCTGAGATTAAGCCCTGAATTGGGCTCTCTGCTCAGTATCCCTCTACTTGCCTCTTTGCCTACTTGTGATCTCTCTGTTAAATAAATTAAAAAAAAAAATTTTTTTTAAGGGCATCTTAAATTAGTGTTTCCTATAAATAGAATGAAATAGTTCAATTATCCTAAAGAAGGCCTAAGTATATTAAAATTTACCAGCAAGGAGATATAATGAATTGAGAAAAAAATGATCAGCAGTAGGATGAGTTAGGAGCCACCCTCTATCTGCATCAGTCTGCCAAGTCTGATGAGGGTATACCTGCCCTCCTAAAAAGGCTGTTGTGAGGTCTCTGCCTCCAATATGTGATATACACATTGATGAGGTAATCAAGTAAAGATTTCAAGGAATATACTTCAAAATTGATTCGAGTAGATTAAAAAAGGATTTTGATTCTTTAGATTTTTCTGATGTCTATGCAATTGTTATAAGGCTAAGACATAGACATGTATGTCTAAGAAGGGGCGCCTGGTGGCTCAGATGGTTAAGTGTCTGCCTTTGGCTCAGGTCATGATTCTGGGATCCTAGGACTGAGCCCGGCATCAGGCTCCCTGCTCTGTGGGAAGCCTGCTTTTCCCTCTCCCTCTGCGGCTTCCCCTGCTTGTGCTTGCACTCTCTTGCAGTCAAATAAATAAAATCTTTTTAAAAAATCGTCTTAGATGGGTGCCTGGGTGGCTCAGGGGGTTAAGTCTCTGTCTTTGGCTCAGGTCATGATCTCAGGGTCCTGGGATGGAGCCCTACATCAGGCTCTCTGCTCACCAGGGAGCCTGCTACCCGCCCCACCCCCAGCCTACTTATGATCTTTGTGTTGAATAAATAAAATCTTTTTTAAAAAATGTCTAAGGGACGCCTGGGTGGCTCAGTTGGTTAAGCAGCTGCCTTCGGCTCAGGTCATGATCCCAGCGTCCTGGGATCGAGTCCCACATCGGGCTCCTTGCTCCGCAGGGAGCCTGCTTCTCCCTCTGACTCTGCCTTCCACTCTGTCTGCCTGTGCTCGCTCTCGCTCTCTCTCTCTCTGACAAATAAATAAATAAAATCTTAAAAAAAAAAAAAAAATGTCTAAGAAGTGCACCTGGGTGGCTCAGTGGATTAAGGCCTTTGCCTTCCGCTCAGGTCACAATCCCAGAGTCCTGGGATCAAGCCCTGCATCGGGCTCTCTTCCCGGAGGGGAGCCTGCTTTCTCCTCTCTCTCTGCCTGCCTCTCTGCCTGCCTGTGATGTCAAATAAATAAAATCTTAAAAAAAAAAGTCGAAGAAGTAATGTTTTCATATTTTTCAGT
>NW_028133690.1:0-32274 GCF_964662115.1 Mustela nivalis | reverse complement strand
CGTGCGTGCATGCGCACACACACACACACACACACACACACTCTCTCTCTCTCTCTCTCTGTTGTATGACACCTGCAGCTTACGTACTCTGCATGGCACAGCTGGAAAGGAGTGAACTGGAGCTCCAGGTTCAGGCAGCTCTCTGTAAGGGGAGCACACGCAGATGGGGACCGGGCACCTGACAGGTGCCCCCTCCCATCTTCCCCTACCCTCCTTCCCTCGAGGCCACACTTACGTGCAATGGAGTCAAGGTTGTACTCAGAGCCAGGCTCGTAGTCGCAGTAAATGTTAAGGAAGGGGCTGCCCTTGTCCCCTGAATCCTGAGGTAGGAAACTGGCCTCAGGGGAGAGCAGGGGCAGTGAGAGGGATTTGGGTCAGACGTACAGGGACTGTAAGGAGGGAATGGGTAGATGGAGGGGGCCTGGATACCTTGATGAACGTGATTCCCACCACCAGGCCCCGCTTTGGGGGTGACTTGTTGAAGGTGTCAATGGAGACAATCTCTGCATCCACTGGGAGGGGACAAAGTGCACGTCAGGCAGAACCCTATATATGCAATCATGGTGACCCCTGATCTCTAGGACTCACTAATCTCTGACCATGGCAATTACCATCATCTCCTGGTCCCTGTGAATCCTGATCACAGCCCTGGTACGAGGGATCCTAACCTCCCGGTCTCAGGAATCCTGAACCCTAACCATTGACAAGATGCCTCCCGATTATCAGCCTTGATACCTTTCAGTCACACTGATCCCATTTTCTCACCGCGGTGACCCAGCTCGGAGCCTCAGAAACCTTCTCAACACCAAGTTCGAGGCCCCCCAACCCCATGGCGCCACGCACCGGGAATGTAGTTGAACTGCAGCTCCTTGGCCACGGGCCGGATTTTCTGTCGGAGGTCTTGGTAGCGGAAGCCCAGTACCTTGCCTTTAAGGGTGGCGGCCAGCAGCTCCCCGCGCCCGCCCGCACCGCCCGCCAGCCCGTACACATTGCTCTGCGACGAGAAACGCGTGAAGCTATCCTCGCGCAGCGGGCACGGCCCTGCGGCCACGGCCGCCTCCCCCATCACGCCCCTCAACCACTCACCCCCCGACAGCGCCCGGCGCCGCCGCCCACCCTCCCCATCTACCCACCGCTCCCTATGCGACCTGAACCGCCGGGTGCCCGCACGTCGCGCAGACTGATGACGTAAAGAAGCTGCCGTCGCTGCCCTTTACCAAGATGGCCACCCGCCGGGCGGCCAGGGCTTCCTTCCCATGACTGCCCCACCGCGCGTGCGCGTTCCTCTCCGCTCCTTTTCTGAGTGGCGGAGAAGGGCTGCCGCTAGCAGATTGTGGCCTGAACTGGGGGGCGGTCTCGTAGTGCAGTGTGGAAGGTACAGTAGTAATCCTAAAACTCCGTATCGTCCTTATGTACCAGGAGGTGTTCTAAGCGCTTTCTATCTATTTATTTATTTCAAACTCAGAAGCAGGCTGAGGCAGTTACTAGGTTTTACGAAGGAATCGAGGCTCCTGAGGTAATCTACGTCCTATAGCACAGCTGGTAAGCAACAGTAGTGGAATCCAAACAAGATAGTTCACAGTCTGTTGTCTTCATCACGTTCCCTTTAAAGTGGTTAAATGGATTCCTACTCAACGAAGAAGGATCTGGCTGTCTGTCACGGCAAATAACCACCTCCTTCACTGAATACCTACTTGGTGCCGGCACGTTGGCCCCGATTGTCACGGAATGCTGACAACCACCCGGCTGTGGTTACTCTGAATTCATTTACTCAGCATTTATTGAGCACTTCCTGTGTGCCCGGTCATCCTTTATGTATCAGTCTCAACAAACCCTTCCAACTCTGCAAAGAACTTCATTATCCCAATTTACAGAGGATGAAATTGTGGCTCTGATAGGACTCAAAAGTGGTGGAGACTGGGGTGTCAGCCCGGTGTTTCTGACTCTGGGGTCTTCAGGGGTTCACATATGTGCCTCTTTTTTTTTCTTTTTTGACCTAGAAGGGCATCAAGAGTTTGAGGACTCTGTATACATATCTGTACATCATTTCCAGAAGACATGAGTTGGCCAACTGTGCGGCCACCTTGAGTGATCTGTCACACACACACACACACACACACACACACACGGTAGAAAGCTCATGTGTGTGCACACAATAAACAAGGACAGCGGGAACCATGAAGGTATTGACTAGATGTCCCTTGGTCACAGTCAGATCCCCAGTCCTGGACCACAAGGCTGGACACAAAGTTAAGCATTCAGTATATAGGTGTTGGAAATCCAAAGACTCTGTGCCAGCCCCTTTGCCAAGCACCAGGGACGTTAGGTAAGAGACACAAGGGGAAATTTCTCAAAGGCACATGGGATCTGGAGGGTGGTGAAGGGGAGTTTGTGTCCCTTCTCGACTTTGGGATTTGGTGACCAAATCTTGGAGGGCAGGGTCTGGCTGTGTGGTTTCATGCTGTATTCCCAGGGCGTAGCCCAGGCATGGCATACAGTAGGTGCTTAGTAGATACTCGCTGTGTCAGTTGAACGTGGGGTCTAATTCTGCTTCTCAAGAATGTTTTCTTCAGGTTGCTTCTCCCTCACGTGGTAACCTCTGAACTATGTTCACTTAACATCTGTTAAGTGAATAAATAAAGTTGTATGTTGGGAAGGAAAGAAGTGTCCTGCTCAGTGATTTCCACCTCTTGTGGCACATGTGACTCAGCTGTGGAATTTCCAGGAAAAAACCAAAACTCCCCAGAAGGGTGGGGAGCTTCACCCAAATCACAATTTATTACGCTGTGACCCAAGCTTGTGTACTTTAAATGATTTTAAGCACAGCCAGGGTCGAGACTCACTACTGAGGTCAGGGTGGCAGAAAAATTCTGACCTACATATCTTTAAACCTGTGCCAGTGGCAGACATTGGTAATCGATCTCAGGTCTCAGGAGTCTTAACTGAGCCCTAGGCAGCCATCATCAATCAATCCATCTGAGCTGAAGGGGACAGGAGCAGGGCCTCCTACAGTAGTCCATAGAGAATGGACTTGACACTGAACCTGAAACTCTCTTGGACTTCTTCCGGGTTCTGGCCTGGAGCACCTCTTTGAGGAGCCTGACCTGGTCTCCCAGGCAGCCCCTCCTCTGCATCTACCCCACTCCCACCCCCCAGTTCACTTCCTGACATCCCAACGCATAGCAACTGTGCCTTTTGGGCAGAGCTTCCTCCAGCTCAGTGACCCCACAGCCCAGGGCCAGGCACAGCCCATGCACATCAGACTGCTCACCTCCACACAGGCCTCCACTGTGGCGTGTGGTGGAGGCTGGTGGTTCTTGCCCACCTTCCCTGGGCAGAGGGCTCCTGCCATCTCCTCTTCCACTGCCATGCCCGCTTGGTCTTCATGCACTGCCCACCTAAGCTGTTTCCCCCCTTGTCCTGGGATGCCTGGAACAAATAGCAGTGGGGCTTTCAACCCTCCTTCCAGGCAGACTTGAGCACCAGGGGACTCTCTTTCAGCCTCCTTACCACCACTGTCCTTAACCTCCATTCTCCAGCCAGCTGAGGGCTGGGACTGCCACCCGCCATCCCAGCTGAGGAAACTCAGGCCCACAGAACTCAGAGGCCATAGGATTAAGCTGGGTACTCCTAGACTCCCGACCCCTCTCATCCCTAGGCCTCCCTGGGGACCTCTGACCCCAGCCCTGTCTCCTAGTCACACCTGCCCTCTTTCCCACCCAGTGTGTCCAGAGCCCAAGCCGGGGACCAGGAGGGGTAGGGAGACAGGACACCAGCCCTGAAGGGAGAAGGGGGCAGCAGAGGTGAGGAGGAGGAAGGGAGACTCATGCAAAGTATTCTTTTTTATTTTTTTTCTTAGGCCAGCTGCAGCTTCTGACCATAAAACCTCAAAGCACTAGGGAAGGAGCAGAAGAAGGGGTGAATGCAGGGATGACCCTGAGCTCCAGGGCCTGCGGTCTATCCTGAGAGGTCAGGGCTGCAGGAGGCTTAGTGGGGGGGGTGGTTCCCGGCACTGGAGGGGGAGGGGCCCACCCCCCCGAGGTGAGAGCAAATCTCAGCAGCTACATGTGCTCAGAGCTCGGCTGGAGGACAAGTGGGAACAGCAGAAGCCAGCCTCGCGCCTCAGCTGGTCAGGAGATGGGGGACCAGACACGGACCCCCACCCCTGGCAGCACCCACAGCAAAAAGGTCTGTGTCAAAGAGTCTGTGTTTTGGGGCAGAGAAGGGGACCTTTGGGGGGCTTAAATAAATGGGCAGGAGGCAAGGGGTGCAGCGAGAACAGAGGGGGACTGTCCGGCCAGCAGGCCCCGCCTCAGGGGCTCCAAAGCAGGGCTGAACCCACACTATGGCTTGGGGAGACTCCTCTGCGGGAAGGGAGGGAAGGTCTCACAGCCAAGGTCTCGGCCCCGCCTTTCTCTCTGGGCTCACGCACTGGAGGGGCGCGGGGGAGAGAAGACGGGGCAGGAAGACAGTTGCCAGGGGGCTGGGTGGGGCTTAGCGCAGGTCCTCCTCGTCCCCCTGGATGGTCTTCTTGATGCGGAGCAGCATGGTGGTGAGCCACTGGTCCAGCCGGGAGATGGCATCGTACTCCTTCACCTGGGACACACAGGGGGCAGGGGAGTGACTGAGGGGCCGGTCCCATAGCTGGCCCTGGCCCTGATTCCCTCCTTGTCCCCAGTTCCAGAGTCTCTGGTCCCCAAATTCTCTATGTGTGTCCCAGCCTGCCTCCCAGAGAGGAGCAAAGGGAGGGGGTTCCCTCTAAGGCTGCCTTGGGAAGAGGAAAAGATGTCGCAGCATAAAAATGCTCCAGCTTCCTTGTTTTATGGGTGGGAAACAGGCCTGGAGGTGTGAAGGCCTGTTCACAGGGACAGAGGCCAGAGGGAGAACCAGTGCCCTGTTGCCTAGAGGCAGCCCTACTCCTCCCTTCTCCTCGCTGGAGCTTCCTGACATCCAGCCCATGGTCCCAGACAGGAGGGAACGGAGGGACTTCAGTATCTGTCATCACTGATAGTGTAGGATTCCTGAGGAGCTCCCAGGAGACACCACTGGACAGATGCAGTCTACACAACTGCATTAGGACCGGAACTGGGCCCAACAGAGTCCCAGATTGTTCCAGAGAGTAAGAAAAGGGAGAAACACCTCTGTAGGGTGCTTCTACCAGGGAAGGTGGTTATGGAAGGGGAGGCCCTTTCATGACTTGTCTCCCTCTCTCCCTGTCCCCACTGCTCATGGGGGGCACTCATTGGTGCAAAGACCTTGGCCCAGGGAACAGAGAGACAGATGTGGGTCTGCCTCCCCACTCTGCCCCCAAGAGGCCGAGGATGAGTCTCCTCACCTCACCCCGGTGTCATCATCTCTGGTATGCAGGGAACACCTCCTGTACCTCTGGGGCTCCCTGTGAGAATTCTGGGGTGACTGGAGAAAGGAATTCACAGCCAGGGCCGGGCCCAGACCAAGGGTGGGATTCACAGGACAGCGTGTCTGAGAAGGACGCCCCCTGCCCCTGCCCCAGCCACTCACCGCCTCAGTGTAGCTGTCAATATTCTGCTCCTCATGGGCATCTAATAGTTTCTGTAAGAAGACAGCAGACAGGCAGGGGTCAGGGGCCAAGACTGGCCTGAGGCCTGACACCAGAGTCCTATCACTGAGGCCTGATAAGACACACACCTACTCCATCTGGGGGTTCTAGGTTGGGTGGGGGAGGGGAGGGTGGAGGAAGGAGGCTAGTTCTACCTCTGCCTGGTGCGTGTGTGCACGTGCATGTGTATGTGTGCATGTGTGTACGTGTTCGTGCAAGAGATCACGCGGCCTCCTGGCTCTGCTCCCACCTCCACCATAACCTGAGCCTTACTTCTCGCATCTAGAAAATGGAGGCCCAGACAGGAGAAGAGGAAAAACAACAAACAAACGAAAGACCCTGAAGAACCGCCGTACAAACTTTGGTGACGGTGACGGTGATGGTGACAGTGCCAGTAATACCCAGAGTCCCAGCCTCTGGATCCCGCCCCCCAACGAGGTCCTGGCTGAGCCCTCCAGGCTCAGAGGCAGGGAGAGGGCGGCAGGGCGCCTGGCACTCACTTTCATCAGCGTGCACTCCCGGGAACCGGAGAAGGCGGGGAACAGCTCCTCGTACTTCTGGACAGCGAGCTGGACATCGCCAGGGTGGTAAGAAGGAAGTAAGGAAGGGGACAGGCTAATGAAGATGGGACATGGGAGCCACCGGCCTGGCAGCCAAGGGGATCTGAGCCACCTGGCCCCGAGTCAGCGCTCTGTGCCCTTCCGCCAGCCTCCAGTATCACCTGGCTCTGTGCCCCGCAGGCACCTCCGTGGGACTGTGCCCGGCCAAGCCTGGCCGTAGAGACAGCTTGTGGGGAAGAAAGCTGAGGTGGGGTAGAGGGGAGGGAGAAGGTCTTCCAGGCCGGCGTGCAGGGTAGGGGGCAAATGCCAGGCCGGTGCACAGGGTAGGGCGTAAATGACCGCTGCCTCATGTGAGTCCTTCCTATGTGCCAGGACTAGTGCTGGGTTCGTCTCACATTTAACCATCACGTGGACCCGGGGAGGGTTGAATGATAGTGACCCCCATTCTGAAAGTGGAAAACGCCCGATAACCTGCTCAGGGCACAGAGTTCATGGGGGCGGGGACGCGAGCCAGCCCGACACCAGAGCCTGGGCTCTTACCCCAGTAGGAGCAGAGAGCAGTGGTGCTCAGACACCCCATGTGGCAAAAGGCAGGGTGGAGGGCAGGGCGGCTGGAGGCCCCTCGAGACTCCAGCTCCCCCCCTCCCGCCGTTCCCTGCCCCCTTGCCCAGCACTGACCCCTCTATCGCCAAGAAGCCCTGCAGACGGATGACGAGGGCGCGCAAGCTGTGGTTCAGATCATGACACTGGGAGCCAGAAAGATCTGGACTCTGGCCATGAGGCCCTGAATAAGGGTCTCTGGTCTCAGCCTCAGCATCTTCATCTGTAGGACAGGGGACAGTGACGCTGACCTCAAAGGAGGCAGGAAGGACTCAAAATGTGCCCTCAGCTGAAACACCACCAGGCACTGCGTGAGCCAGGAGCTGGATAAACTCAAAAGCAGCAGAGACTGGGCGGGGGATGCCAGGGATGGCCACACAGCAGCGACAACACGCAGCTGACTGTTGTGGGGCCAGATGTGAGGGTGGGGCTCACCACCCACTAAGGGGTCAGGCAGCAACCTAGCTCAGTGACAGCCCTGATGCTCTGAGGTGGTCAAGGGGAGGCGGGGGAAGCCCTGGGCAGGCTGATGGGGCCCCTGCTCACCTTGGCATTGAGCATGTCGATGCAGAAGTGGCAGAGGGCTGCCTTGAAGAAGTAGTCCTTGGCGCTGTACTTGAGGAGGGGACTGTCCATGGCGTTGGTTCCCACCTGTGGGCATGTGGAGGCAGTGCCATGGGCTTGCAGCAGGCAGCCAGAGGGTCAGAGTCATGGCCAGGCACACAGGGGCCAGCGGGGAGCAGCACCTGTATCCTAGGTGAAGCCCTTCTAACCTGGGACCCCAAGGGCAGGGAGGCCAAGGACCAGCCCCAGGGAAGTCAGCCAGTGGTGCACAAGCAGCCAAGGCCCAGGGTTTGACAGGGGGGTGGGTGTTGCCACAGGGCTGAAGCCAGGTGTCCGTGGGCCCCCCGAGGTGCCCAAGACGCTGGGAGGAGGCGGCTCTGCTGTCAGGCCCCACGGGAGGCTGGCTCTCGGTGGGCAGAGGGGTGGCAGGCTGAGGGAACATGAGAGGTGGTGCCCGCCCCCCTTCTCCTCCGAGGCCAGCTGCCTGCCATTCTCTTGGCCAAACTGAACCCACCAGGACAGCCTGGCCCGCCCAGCCCTCCCCACACACCCCAGGGAGCCTGCGCACCCAAAGGACACTCCCTCCCCATCCCTCCCACCTGGCCACCTTCCTGGAGTCCCCTTGGCCACCTCTGGCCAACCCCCCCCGCGCCCCCCCCGCCCAAGCCTTAGTGATTCTGCCCACTCCCTCTGGGACCCTAGGCCTCCCAGAAAGCTCCCTGTGAGAAGCGTACAGGGAGAGAACGGTGACACCATGTGGGTTGTGTGTGGAGAAAGGTTTAGCCAGTGAGGCCAGGACAGAGCGCCAGGGAGGTGATGCAGGGAGGTGGAGAGGAAGGCACGGGTGTAGGGCCCTCCCAGAGAGCAGGGCTCAGAGCCCCACCAGCCCCCACCTGCTCGTAGATGTCAATGGCCTTCTGATACTGCTCTAGCTGTGCCGCGTAACCAGCCACCTTCAGCAGACACTTGTTGGCTGAGCTGTGTGGGGTGGGCAGGGAAGACAGAGGTCAGTAGTGGCCTAGGGGCTTACTAGGGGCTGGGGAGGGGAGCCCGCTGCCCCATACCTGTTGGATTCCTCCCCTTTGTAGTAGTCTGCAGACTGCTCATAGTGGGCGATGGCCTGGGGAGACATGAGGCAGGCGCAGAGGGAAAAAGTGGGTAGCAGTGCAGCCCTTGCCCATCACAGGCCGGGCCCTGGGCCCATTACACAAGCTCGGCCCAAGCCCCACGCCCTCTTCCAGTACTCAGACATCAGGGGACTCCCCAAGTGCACATAGCAGTGAGACAAGCCCCAGTCCAAGGGGACTAGCTGCCGCGGTCCTCCCCCACCACTGGCCAGGCATGGCCGCTGACCACCCCTCACCTTCTCGATGTCCACCAGCTCCGTCTCGTAGATCTCGGCAATGGAAATGTGGTGCTTGGCCGCGATCGTGAATCGGCCCTGGGCGGGACACGGGAAGGAGCTCTCTGTGACGAGTGTTGGCCCCAGCGCCTCACCTCAGCCCCTCCTCACCCTTCTAGGTCACTAAAGCTGGTGGGTCCCTGCCCCTCAGCCACACCACTGAGCCAGAAGGGCACAAGCCTTCAAGAGGAGGCTTTGCTGAGGCATGGGTCTGGGTGCTGCCCTGACAGGGGAGTCCTGTGCATGTCCCTCCACATTTAGCCTCCGTGTCCATCCTGTCCACAGGGACACAGGCAGACAAGGCGACGCCAGAGGTAATGGTGGCATGGGTACCCGGTAGAGGGCCTGGCCCGGGGAAGCATTTGACAGCCCACAGAGGTGGAAGGACCAGCTTAGAACTGCCTGGTGAGAGCTCTGGAGAAACCAGGCTGATGGTCTGACCATTCCCAGTAGTCTGCAGACTACTCATAGAACAGCCCCTCTTGGCCTCCTTGGGCCCCCAGTGCGGCCACGGAGGCCAGTGCCCATCTTCCCCCAAAGACACACATAGCATGTCTAGGTCCTGGGTTCTGGGTCCCTAGCGGAGCCGCCTCTGGGCCTCACCTACCGTGGGGGTGGCTCCCTGGGGCAGGGGCTGGCCCAGAGGACCACACTCCCCTCACTCCCACTGCCCCTCGCACATGCTCTTGGTGCTGCGGTTGGGGACAGCAGGCTGGAGCAATAGGGCAGGACAGGAAGGGGACAGGATGGGCAGCGACCCTTACCATGTCTGTGTAGATCTCGATGGCTCTCATCAAACAGTTAATGGCCTCTGGGGAGAGAAGAAGGTAAATGAGGAGCAAAAATGAGAAAAAGAAGTCATCTAGGCAGAAGGCTGGAGAGGAGCGGGTGGCCGGGCGGGTGCTCAGGGGCCTGTGGAGAACATCGGGCTCATGCAGCTGCCAGGGCTGCATTCCTGTGGCTGGGCCGGGGGTCTGAAGGGATCCCTGAGCCTCAGGGAATGTGCTCAGAACCATGAACGGTGCAGACCGTGACTTGCTGAGGGCTGTCATCTCTGCAACGCCAGGCAAGGAACACAGGCCGACAGCCAGCCTCCTACAGGGTTTTGGAGCCAGGCCAGCGAGGGCCCCACCTGCCAAGACAAGAGGGGCTGGCAAGGGGGACAAGAGGCAGCCAGGCCTGACATGTGAGGGACCCCTAGGTTCCACCAGGTCCCTGGAACCTTGACACTGCCCCACATCCCTTGCAGTTGACCAGCCTCTGTCAACAACATGAGAGGAGCCAGATGTTAGGACACCCAGGCCCCTGGGGCTGTGACCTCCGTCACTGTCTCATGCACACATGTCGGCATTCAGCAGAGCCCTCCGCTCTCGTCCCTCCCCCTGCCATCCGCCCACTCCTGAAACCACGCAGCAAACACCAGGAAGGCTCACGAGGAGAGAAATTCGGCTACCTTTGTGGTACTACCTCTTCTAAGACCTGAAATTCGGGTATGGGTTTTTTTTTTTTTTGACACGTTATTTGGAGGAGAGCGAGCAGCATGAGTGGGAGGCATTTTCTAGCAGACAGAGATGAGCTCTCAGGGTGGCTTTTTTTTAAAACACATCTCCAAGGAAAAGGTGTTGGGGGAGGTGCGGGGGGAAGGACAGAGAGCCTGGACAGACCGAGGACACAGGCTCGAAGCTGGGCTAGGGCTAGCGTCCTGACGTCCCAGGCACCCTGCAGGCTCCTGGTCTGCCTCCAGGGCTACTCTACCCCCCCACCCAAGTCAGCCAGGTCCACTGGGTGGAGAGGCCACGGAGAAGGGCCAAAGCTGGTGCCTGTTCTCACAAGGCCCAAGGTCTCACTACCTGGGCGGGGCGGGGGGGGGGGTATGCGAAGAGAGGCTCTTTGCCTCAGACCTGTGGCTGGGCCTTCAGGGAGTCCACAGGCCCCCCTAAATTTACATGCAAAAGGTGGGTGTCTGTGAGCACTGCTCTGGGGAAGGGAGGGCCTGTAGGTTTGGTCCAATTCTGAAACTGGATGCCAGAGATCTCCTGAGATGCCAGAAACATTCAGAGAACGAACAGCATTCGGTTGGGGTTCTGAGGCTGACCGCTGGAAGCCCGGGGCACCAGAGAAAAGAAAATGAGATAAAGAGAAGGCAGAGAGAGAGAACACAGGGCCCAAGTTACAGCCAGAAACGGTCTCGCTTGAACACGCATACACGTTTTGCAACAGCATTTCTGAGCCGGGTGACCGGCAAGGGGCTGCTTGCAACCCGGTGCTGAGGCTGGGGAGGAGCTGGCTGGTTGGGCTACAGGGGAGCGCCTCTCACCGGCTCCCCCTTCTGGAACAGCACGGTGGGGTGGAGGCCCACCCCACACCTGTGCCTGCTCCCGCCACAAGGAGCACGGGGACAGGGAGACAGGGAGAGGCTGCGAGTTCCTCCGGAGGACAGGCTCTCTCAGTGGCTGTTCTGGTGCTACAGGGCTGTCAGCAAGGCACGGCCCCTGGAGCAGCAGCAGGGGGCAGAAGATCAACCCCCCACCCCCAGCAGCAACATGGATTCATGGGGTTAAGGCCCCCTCACTCCTGCTCCTGGCTCGGGGACAAGCGGCAAGCTGCCAGTGAACACCCCGGGGAGCACTGGCACCCGGGACATAACCGGCTTATCTCCAGGTACCAGGTCCCTGAGGAGTAGCTACAGCACCCCTGGATGAGATCCAGCCCAGGGCGGGGGGTGCTGTAGTCCAGAGCAGGGAAGGTGCTCGCTTAGGCTCACCGGGAGTCGTGCAACCCAGGGCCTTCGCCCTACCTGCTGGGCTCCAGCAGCCTCTGGGTCTGGCTGCTGGTTCCCACATCTAGCCTGGGACTCAGCCCTCCTGGGTATAATGGGGGCAGATGGCAAAGGCCCCCAGGGAAGTGGCCTGGGTTAAAGCAAGCTCTGGCCATGTCTGGTTCGCAGGAGATACCCAGTAGCGTGTGCATGCAGCCCCGGGCCTGGCTCTTGGGTGGCTGGGGTTAGAGACCTCCCTGGCTGAGTCCCTCCACCGTAGCAGGCAGAGGCTGGGACCCCCGGGAAGCACCCACAGCCAGGGGCATCGCGGCCCCACCCCTGGCCACCCAGGGGGCAGCAGGCAGCCCCGGTCCACCATTCCAGGCAGACTGGCAGACACAGGGCATGCTGACAGCCACCAAGTCCGCTCCCTCCATCCTGGCCAGCTCTGGCAGGCCTTCTGTGTGGGCTGGGTGCCAGCGACCTCTCGCGGGGGCGGCGGGAGTGGGCCTCCAGGACTCCTGGAGGTGCTGACACAGGATAGAAGCCTTCAGGGAGGAAGGCCCCAGGGAACTGGCTACCTGCTTGGGGCAGTCCAGTGGGGATCTGAGCGGGCCCTCTGGCTCTGTTTTATAAGCCACGAGGCCACGGGGAGGAGGCCGGGGGAGGCCGGGCCTCTGATGGGAGCCAAGGGCCACCCCACACCAGACATCTGCTACACACCAGGTGCTGGGCTGGCTGAGCCTGTGCTTCTCACATGTGGCCTCTGCCTTACCAGACAAGGAAACGGAGGCCCAAAAGATGAGGTGACTGCCAGCCTGAGGTCACAGGGAAAGGGGCTGGGTCCAGACCCAGGAGCACGCCGAGCCCCACGTCGCATGAGCCATTACTCAGGCGGGGAGTCAGCGAGGCTGCGGTGCAGGGTCACTACTCTGGGGCCCCTCCCTGCTCAGCACCAAGAACCCGGCGCTCTGGCCAAGGCACCCATTCCAGGCCGTGCCCAGATGAGGCTCCCCTCCTCGTCACTGCTCCTCTTGCTGCCTGAAAGGTTCTTCCCACCCCAAACCCACCTCTGCCCCACCACCACACTCAGCATCCAGGCAGCAAACTGCACTTGCTGATCCCTGGAGAAACCAAGTTGGCCTGTGGGCCTCACGATGGCCACGTTAGCATACCCAACGACTGCTGCCTTCCCACTCTTGTGGCACAGCTCCTGAGGCGGGGCGCCAACCCTGGCCTGAGCCCCAGCACCCAGCCCACCCCTTGCAGAGCCCTGCCTCTGGCTGGAGAAGCTCAGATCAAAAGCCACCTGAGGCCCAAGAACGCAACATCACAGACGCAACATCGCGGAGCCGGGTGGGGGCCCGTCCCAGGGAAGCGCTGGCCTTTGTTTGCACTTGACTCCTGCCCCCAGAGACCTGTCCTTCCGGTCACTCTGGAGCAGCAGCTGACCATCACACAGGCCTAGCGTGACAGCTCTAGGAAGACCAGTTCCTCAGGGAGCAGAGGGAAGGCGGACGGTGATGGCGAGGGGTGGGGCAGGGAATGGGACAGACGTCCCTGGGTGATTCAAGGCTGCCCTAGGTCCTCCTCACATCACCCACACGGCCAGCCGTGGCTCAACCCCGCCACAAGGCCTTCCCTCCAGTCCTTGCTGAGCCTGGGCCCACCGTGTGACCCCTCACGCCAACCTCTGGGAGACCCCCAGGTACACAGCAGAGACTGGTCAAGTCTGGGGACACAGAGACACTACTTGGTCTATCGAGACACCCGATCCCCGCCTAGAAACGACAGGTCCCTGGTGGCCGTAGTGGATCGGCCAGCAAGTCCCCCACACGGGGGTAGGAACCAGCGCTCACTGAGCCTCGAAGGCACCTCGATGCCCAGCTGCAAACTGTTCTCTCCTGGGAAGGGCTGGTCTTTGTTCCAAGATGAGGCATCTTTTTTTTTTCTTTCCCTTAAAACATTCACGTATTCCCTATTCTCTTCTGAGAGAACAGTAGCAATAGATGGTCACCCAAAAAAAGCATCTTGGCTCACTTAAATTAAAAAGTTAGCAACCTGTGTCTGGCACTGAGATGAAAAACAGAAATTAAAATTCCAGCTTCCCGAGACCCAAAATTCTGGTCCCCACTGGGCTGTGCTCCTGCGTCGGGACGAACCCAGTGGGACAAGTGGTTTTCTTGCCGTGAGTCAGTCCCAAAGCGGGCTTCTCTCCCCAGCACGCCCTCGTTTTAAGTAACTTGTTCTCTGGCAACTCCCATCTTGGGCTCTGCTCTGATTTCCCCCCCAGGGGGTAGGGAAGCCAGGTTAGGATAATTTCCGCTCCTTTTTCGGCAGCAACTCCTACCTGGCTGGTCTCAGAACCCCCTCCCACCCCCCTTCTGCATGTTAATTCTGACACCAGAACAGATTTTCCTCTCTCCTTGGCATGCGGTGGGTCTGTGGTGTAACTCCCACTCCCAAATGCTCCAGGCTCCAGGAGGGAAGCATCAGCTGCGTGCACAAAGCAGCAGGGGGAGGCGGAGGCTTGGAGCGGGATGCAAATGCCAGCCGGAAGGGAGCCAATCATGAAGTTCAAGCGCAAGTATCTCCCGGCTGGCCCTGGGCCGGACACCTGAGGACTTCTTGGGAGAGGGCTTCACCGGGGCCCCAGGGACCCGCAGAGGCTCACCTTGGGGGTCGGCCTTCTTGAATGCGTTGCCGGCATCCACGAAGCAGGTGGCCGCGTCGTGTTTGCTCTGGAGCTGCAGGTGCAGCTGGGCTGCCTGGCAGAAAGCATTTCCGGCAGCTGGAACAGGAGAGAGCGTGTGCAGCCTGAGTGGGGCTCTGCCCGTCAGAAGCCGCCCTGACGATGCCCCCCACAACCCTGTCCCCCTGGGAGGAGGGGGGCTCCAGATTGGCCCCGGGGGAGTGGAGGTGAAGGCCTTGACCTCAGGCTTCCTGACCCTAGACAGGGCTGAGGCTCCTGAAGGCCTTGACGTGGACAAGGAGAGAGGAGGAAGCGGCCCCCTGGGGGTGGCCCCTGAGCCCTGTGTATATAGAGAGAGAGCCAGGTGGGGGCCCGCTATGATCCCACAGCCTGAATCCCAGCCTCTGGCAGTATTTCCAGGGCCACCTGGTTCTAAAGATCTGAGGAGAAGGTCAATGGGGCTGAGAGCTACGAAGGAAACAAAAACTATCCCCAGCTGACCCCAGCAGTGGCCCCGGGGACAGCGGGAAATCAGGTGCAGGGGACAAGTGCTCCCGGGGCAGGGGCGGTGCAGACACCACCGGAGGCCCAGTCTGTCTTGTCCCTGGCTGCATGTGGTCTTCCTGCGCTGCTCCCAAGCCACTGCAGTCACCTGTGACTCCTAAGCTGCCTGGCGGCTTGCTGGAAACAATGGCATCGCTTCTCCTATGGGGCTGGAGAGCAGGGGTGGGGGGTGGGAGTGTCCTGACTGGAAGCTCCAATGCCCACTACTGTCTTCCTCTGGCCACATCGGAATCATAGACTTCCAAGCGGGAAGGGGACAGGAGGGCCTGACCCATCCTGGGACATCAGAGCAACAAGAAAGACAAATGCAGCCCAGTTCCCATCATGTAGGATATATTATCTTTAAAGGCTCAAACATGAGTGCAAAATTTCCAGAAAAGCAGTATCATAGGGAGAAAAATGAAACAGAGCCCATAATTTTTTTGACTAGTTAGGGGTGGGGAGGAAGCAACACGTTTTAGGGGCAAAGCGACACCTATGCGATCGAGAAGTAAATATTCCTTCTCTGATGGCACCTCGTTAGCTTGGGAGCATGAAACTATATAGGGCGTGTGGCTCTGTGCACAATATATCTGGTGAAAGCTCAGGAAAAACCCTTCTAGTTTCCAGGAAACCAAAGGTGTGCTCAGGAAATGAGGCGACTCCGTCTCACCCCAGGCCTCCACACCTCTGCCTCCAGGGTCCCATGCCAGGCTGTGTCTCCTTCTGGTCAGAAAGTTCCTCCCAGGGTCCCAAACCTGTCTTTGCCCAATTTCCTGGATTCAGTCTTACTGGGGCTGGAGGCCACATCCCGGAACTGGCCCGATGAGCTCCACGCCACGCCTGATTCTCCAAGCTCTCCTCCAGGCCCTCAGGCGGCTCCTGGCCACCTCTTCTGGTCTCTCCCACCTCTAGGAGCCCCTGCCTGCCTGCCTGCCCACCCCACCTCGGCTCCACGGAACCCGCCAAGAGCCAGCCCTGCCGGAGCCGGACCACAGCCCCACAGCCAAGTCAGAGGAGTCGTAACTCTGGGCTCGTTCCGCCTGCCAACACAGGTCGTGAGCATCCCCGGAGGTGTGGGAGCTGGGACACCCTCCCCACAAGGATGGAGGCCCTTGTAGCAGTGTGCGACACTGTCACAGTGTGTCCTCCCCCAGTCGGAGCGAGAGCACACGGGAGGCTGTGCCGGGCACCTTGTGGCCGCTCCAGAAGTTTGCTAGTCTGCGGACCAGAGTCCTGTGAGCACTTCAGCTTCCACCCCAAGGCGGGGCGGGGGCAGTGCTCGCAGCTGCGACAGATGGTGCCTGGGGTCACACGGCCGGCTCCAGCTGTGCCACAAACCTCAGTCCCTCCGGCTGCGGAGGTCCTGAAGCTGCAAAGAGGCCGGCCGAGCACCGCACTCCAGAATCAGAGCTCTGCCTTCTGAATTCTGGCTCTCAGTCCCTCACTAGGGGCAGCACCTGAGGCCCCGGGGCTGAGTCAAGCCTCGGTTTCCCACCACGGGGAAGTTAGAGGCAGCGCCCCTCACAGAGCTGCCCTGCCAGTTCCATTCAACACGCATGCTCAGCACCTAGGGGTGCCCTCAATAAATGGCCGATGGTTAAGGTGACTACTGGACCGCTGGAACGTTCCCTCAGGCCTAGAACTCAGACCTGATGGAAGCACTAGGGAGGAGGTTCCGGGGCAAACTGGACATTCTGGGTTTAAGGAGAAAGCCCTCCAAGAGCTACCCGGATTCAATAATGTATTATCCCTATAGTCCTCTTGCCAAGGCCCCGTGGCCCAAGTAAAAGAACCCAGGGGCTCAAAGTGACCGGAAGGTAGGCCAATGGGTTTCCGGTGCCACAGATGGCAGAGAGAGATGGGGAGGGGGTGGTGAGGGTTGAGCCCCGGAGCCAGGCCCTCAGGACTGGAAGCTGAGGAAAAGGAGAAGAAAGGAGCATGAAGGGTTCTGCAGAGATCACATACCACTCCAGTTTTTGGCCATTTTGAACATGTTCGCTGCTCTGGTGTAGATCTCGCATGCTTCCTCTATTTTGGATGAGCCTCTGGGGAAAGAAGGAAAAGGAGATGAGACGCATGAGTCAGGCAGTGAGCAGCAGCCCGCATTCTGTCCTGGGGACGGTGGGTACCTCCACTCCCTACCCCCATAAGGCCCCTGTGAAGCCCTCTGCAGCCCAGGCCTCTGCTGATGGCTTAGGGGAGACCGAGCCCATGGTCCCCGCTCTCCCTGCACAAAGGCACACTCACTGCAGGTGCCTGGGCAGCCAGGGGAGCCGAGGTTGTCATCACACGGCAGGGGTAGGCTGGGGAGGGGGAAGACTTCCCAGCCTTCCTGTAAGGCCAGCCTCTGATGGCCTCTTCCACTTCTGTTCATTGAACGCTGGTTCCCAGGCTCTACGCAAACTACCCCCCACCCCACCCCACCAACACATCACAAAGCATTCTGGGGGAGGAGCCCACTCTGGACACCTTGTCTATCCCCCAATGCCTCAAGCCCATGCCTTACTCGCTGCAGGTGTTCTGGGAAGACCTCCCAACCCTACGTGTGTGCCATTACTATTTCAGGTAGGAGCAGATAATACACAGAAAACCAGTCACTGCCTTTCCTCTCTTAAGGTGGGGTCTACAGGACTGGGGGGGCCAGGTGTGAGAGACAAGATTTCAAACGCTCCTCCTTTGTACTGCTTGAATTTTCTTATCTTCTGCCCATTTTATCTGCTAAAACGTATTTATATAGAACACAGAAAAGATATATATAAATCGTTTTAAATATCAGGATTTACATTTGGTTCTGTGGTCCAGCAATGAGTTACATTTCTAGCACTCTACCCCAAAAAAACTAATCAGAGAAGGTGCAAGGATGTTCAGTGCAGAATTAATTAAAATGACAAAACCACCTTCAAAGACCTTCTTGTGCCAGAGCAGGGGTCTGAGAGATATACAGAGGTACATCTGAAAAAAAAAAATCAAATAAAGAGCACTCCGCTGGGGCAGCTTTACTCCGCCCTCCTGATCTCCAAGCTGTGCACTGGAAGTCTGTCCGGAATTGGGGGCGCCCTTCATGTGTACCCTGTGAGTCCCCACCATATTTCTGTCCACCTCCAAGAATGCAACGCCGCCTTGGCTCATGAGGTCTGTGATCTCTGCAACTGTCCAAATTCCCATGCCCACATCCACCAGTAGAAAACACCCCACACACCGAGTTCCACCAAATGGATTTCAGATTCTCTCTTCGCTGACATCAATGTTTTGTGTTAAATGAAGAAAAAAGAGAGGTATTTTCTAACAGAAAGCCACACAAATCAGCCTTCCTGTCCTCCCCCCGACACCTGTGTTCACTGGCCCTGGAAACCAGCCAGCCCCCCGCTATGGTTATGGAGGGCCTCCGGGGTAATTCTGGAAGTTGTGTTCATAGGGCTCCTTCCTTCGGTCCCTTCCTTTGCATCACAGGAGCGGATGGTTACCATGATCACAACAGACCCCCCCTAGCCACCTTCTGGGAAGATTTCACTCAGTGGGTCTGGGTGGGGCCTGGAGTCAGGCTTTTTTACACAGTGGGCCCAGGGGATTCGGAGAGCTCAAGTGAGTTCGGGAGGAAAAAGCTGATCTATACCCATGGCTCACTCTTCTCTCTGGGAGTCAGGCTGTTTCCGTTGGTAATATGCCCCCCGCTCCAGGGCAGGCTAGCTGGCTGGCGAGGACTGGAATCCCGGCCTCCAGGATCTACATCCCAGAAGGTAAAGTTCTTCTTTGGATGAAAAGTCTCTACCTTCCAGAGTTATGCTGATGCCGTCTTCCCTAGCCTCTGCTGTTCCACAGGAAGCGGCCCCGAGGAGTAATGCACGCCTGTGCTCACTCTGCTGGGTCTCACGGTCTTCCCAGGCCAGATTCACCCCAGCAGGGCCGACACACCTTGGGCTCGGGGCTCCTGCTTGGAGTGACTTCTGTAGAACCCACTACTGGCCTGGGAGAAAAGAGGAACTTTCACCGGCAGTACGGGACCTTTGGGGCCTGGCTACAAAATCCTCTGGGGGACCTTCTCTAGAACGTTCTCTGACTTAAAGGAGATGGATGCGCTCACAGACCAGAATCGGGTCTCCCCGTGCCGAGCTCCTCCTTCCCTTCTTTGTGAGAACAATGAAGCCCTATCCAGATTCAGCCAGTCTCTGAAAAAAACTCGGGCTCCATGAGCAGAAACAGCTCGACCCACTGAGGGGCCCAAAGAGGGGTGACCAACAATGGACAGGGTCAGCCCCAGCTGGTGTGTTTCAGCTCAGTGGGACAGAGAGAACACAGCACACAAAGGCCGGCAGCTGCCAGGCTGAAATTTCTGTGATCACAGGCCAGCCCTGCACCAGGTCAATGATTCTAACTGCAGAGTGGGAAAACCAGAGGGATTAATGTCTGCTCAGGCCTGCCTCCTCCCTCCTCTCCGGACCTGGGTCCTGGCCATTTCCATGCCAGATGATGACAGGGGAATCTCTGGGATTCCATCATCTTCTTTAAGAGACGGAAGTGGAATTCCCAGAGGGGACAAATGACTTGCCTCGGGTCACTGGCAGATCCTGAAACAGAAGCCCTTCCCATAGCCACTGACTCACCTGGGGAACAAATCTGAGCATTCTCTATGTGCCAGACACTCGCAGGTATTAACAGTAAACCAAGGAGAAGGACCTGGCCCTCGGTAAACAGGAAATCAGCAAGACGATTTCAGACTGAGTAAGCCCTGGAGGGACTGGGGGAGGAGGGGGCCTCTATGCACGGGCAGATCATGGCCACTGCTGTGAGGACGGGAAGTTCAAGCTCAGTCCCCAAAGATGACTAAGGAGCTACCAACAGAAAGAGGGAAGACCATTCGAGAGAGCGGTCACAGCATGTGCAAAGGCCCTAGGACAGAAACAGGCACAGCCAGTTCCAGGAACAGCAGCGGGCCAGGCTGGCCACGGTGCAGGGAGGGCGGAGAGGCAGGTGGGGAACCCCCATACAGGAGGCCTGGGGAAGGGGTGAGGCCCTATTTATAAAACATGACAGGGAGGTTTCTGGCAGGGAGAGTGACCAGAAGGAAGAAGTCTGCACAAGCACTCTACCAAGGGGCCGCTCTGCAGGATGAGGCTACAGCTGACTACAGGACTTCTCCCCCAGGTCAGGGTAGCTCTTGGAGCACCCATGAAGCGCGGTGAACTCCCTTCTGGGAAGAAACCAGCCCTCCTCCAGTGCCTCCTGCAGGAGATCCAGAAAAGCTAGTTGGGCCTGCCCCTCCTGAAGAGCCCAGTGGCCGCACCAGTGACAGCTGACAGTCCCTCCCCCACAGACCTCCCCCGAGCTGCCTCTGCTTGGCTCTCCCTATCCCGCAGCTCGGGCTCCGAGTCACGCCGGGAATAGAGGGAACTGGTTTGGGCTGGCCTGCTGCAGGGCTGTCTATAATTACCCACTCAGCTCTGCTTTCTGCCCCCTCCCCGGGTGGAGGAAGCAGCCTCAGGGCTCCCAGGCACAGCCACCAACCTCCGGCGACTGCCATATGGAGAGGCGCGTGCGGTGCCAGCGATGCACAGACGGTCCAGTGGGCCCCAGGCCTGGTGGAGGGGGTTCTGCAGGGCAGAGCCGCAGCCTCCCTTGCTCCTTCCTCCACCCCCTGGGCACTTCCTGGCTCCCAGAAACATGCCACCCGGCCCACCGGCACTCTCCCAAGGGCTGCAAAGGGCAGGCCGGATGGAGTAACTCCCACTGCAGGTCCTCGGGCAGCCCTGGGCCTCCTGTGCGTCCAGAGGGCCACAGCCACCGCCCCTCGGTCCTGTCCTTGTCCTCAATTGGCTCTGCTTCTCCGGGCAGTGTCCTGCATGGGCAAGAAGGGACCCCAGGGCTCATCCCACCCTTACTGTGTCTCACGGTTTATACACCCCTATCACGTGACTAGAACTGCTTGCTAGGAGTGCCGAGTTCCTGACAGCGAAGCCCTGGCTGTCACCTCTGCTCCACCAAGGAGGAAGCTGGGTCTTGGAAGAGTTGGGGGGCCAGCTCACGCTCACACTGCCAGAAAGTGGCAAGGCCCAGAACTAGGACCCAGGCCTGGAGATCAAGTCTTGCCTTGCTTCTCACTCAGTGATCTGGAGGCTTCCTTCCCCACGTCCAAGGGTCTTCTGGAAAATGAGAAGGGGACCATGGTCCCCACCTGCTCCAGAGTAAACAGCCAACACTGGGCCAATCTCCCTCACCCGACGGGCAGACGCTGCTCTCTGCTGGAGCCACACAGAGCTGCCTCTAGGCAAGGGAGAGAGGCGGTAACCAGGCCCCCCACAGGGGCCCCCATCAGGGCTGCAAGTGGAAGGAACAGCAGAGAACACGAAGGACCACCTGGCACAGCGAGTGGGCAGCCACCAGCCCTGTTCCTCTGCTGACAACACTGAGCTGTCAGAGCACCGCGGAATCCCTGACCATCCCCTCCCGCCCCCCTTTGTGAGGCTAAGCTCTTCACTGCCACAGCTCCCACGCCCTACTGGGCTCGGCAGTGCCCCCCCCCCCGCCTACCCCATGGGTATGAGCTCCTGCGGGGCAGGGCCTGGGCCCCCAGAGTGCACACACAGGTCCCGGCAACAATGAAAGGATAAAGTTACATGCTAATTGCTGCACTCCGCAACCACCTCAGGTTGCTCTTGTGACATGTCTGTAATGGGCAACAAGCAGAAACAGAATGGACTTGGGGGCCAAGGGACCTGGGCTGAGCCCAGTTTCAGGCACTGTGATAGCGGCGTGACCTTGGGTTAGCAACAGCGGAGCCTCAGTTGCTTTATCTGTAGAACAGAGGCAAGGAACCCAATCTGAGAAGCGGCCCTGTGGGGATCAGAGAGAACAGAAGCGCCCAGCCTGGCACAAAGGGCAGAGCTAGGGCAGGTGCTCAAACGGCTGCTATTCTGTGAAGGAGAAGAAAAGCGCTCTGAGGGCTGCCAGCCACCTGGCAAGGGGAATTCTAGAGTCACGAGGGGGTGGTAGAAAAAACCGGGGACTGCAGCAAGGCCTGGACTCAAACACAGAACCTTCTGTGACCCTGGTGGGGGGGTGGGGGTGGGAGACACTGTACCTGACGGGGCCACTGGAGGCTCTTGCAATCTCGCGGGCAGTACCTGGGAGAGTGCCCGCCACATGGCAGGTGCTCAGCCTGGCTCTTATCGGCACTGGCAGAGAGAGCACGTTCTAGAAATGTTTACCTATTTCCAGTCTCAGTGTGAGCTTAACCTCCTCTGCCCCCCAGGTTGGCAAAGGGCACCCACTCTGATTTCCACAGAGCCCCGAGGCCTCCAATGTCCCCACCCCTCCTTCCTACATCCTGCTGACCAAGCTTGTTTCTGGGCCACCGCCTTCTTGACCATAAGCTCGGTGGCAGGGGTCAAGCCTGTGCACAGTGGGATGGGTACTCCTCTAGCTCTGCTATGGATGCATCTGCACCCCGACAAGATGACTTCACCGTGGCCCAGGAACTGAACGTATTTCCTTGCCTTAACAGACGTTTCCGAAAGACCTTGGCCTCTCTGCTGTCCCATCCCAAACAGGAGCACTGAAGTTCTGTATAGCCAGGTGGCAAGGTCCCCTCCGTCTTGACAGGCAGAACCCTGGGACCACCGCAAAATGACAGCCGGGGTACCCCAGACCCTGCATCCCTTAGGGAAGGACTCCACTCTGAGATTGGACGAGGGACCCCCAAGTTTTCGGCCGTGGAGCCCAGCAGCTGGCAGGGAGCTCTGTCACCGCAGTGCCTGCTGGACACAGGCAGGCCGGGCCGTGGGCAGGCTCTACAGGCAGAAAGGCTGTCCAAGGCATGGCCAGAAGCTGAGGTTCCTACACCGGGCTGGGCTAAGGGCCCACCCACCTGACCTGGGCACCCACTCTTCCTCTACACAAACAAGCCTCCAGGGCTCCTGGGGAGTGCTGGTGCCTATAGGCAGTTTAAACAGGAACTGATTGGTCCACACTCTGTCTTCAGGAACCTGCTCTTGGTCTGCGCAACCTGCTACCATTCCTATTTCCCTGGCGCCTCCTGCCCAACTTGCAGTAACAGTATTAATAACAGCGAGTACTTAAACATTCACCAGGGCCAGGCGCTGTGTGCTCACCACAGAGCATGTTCCCAGTTACTGTTTAGGACCATCCCGTGAAGTAGGTATTACTATGATTTTCCATTCACAGACAGAGAAACTTCCTATCAACACTGGTATCCCAGTGGAAAAGAAGTTTTTGTCTTGGATTTCAGTTGGTGGGAGATGGGGGACGAGGGTGGAGTTGTCAGGGATGAGGACAAGCCCCAGGGAACACAACCACCATTTAGAGCTTGTACCATTCCCGAGGGGGCACAGTGGTGAAGTTTCTGGACCCATCTGAAGCCCTGGGGCGGGAAGGAGGAGAAAGCGTACTTCCCCTCCCCTTTCCGGTGGTTTCACTGTGCTTTACTCAGGAACTCTCCATCTTTTTGCTTCCAGAGAGCTGCCTGGGTTGCCCCCTCCTCATTCCCCACAGCTCCCTGTCCCAGGTGCACCTCAGGTGCCCGTGCTCTGGCTGGGGGCCTGAAGGAGGAGGGAGCCAGAGGGAAGGGACACAAGGAGCTCCAATCTGCTAACTGGATCTGCTAACTGGCTGATACCGCCTCCCTCCTCTCTCGCGGGCTGCTGGTGCCCCAAAGCCCTCTAGTGTCCAAGAGCCCAGGAACAGGGAAGAACACAGAAGGCCTTGACATCCAAGGATACGGGGCTGGCCCTGAATCCCGGTTGGGTGCTATCCCACTTGGCACTCTGATGTGACGAGAGGACTCTCAGTCTGGAATGGTACCGCTGAGGTTTCTGAAAGAGGAGGGAAAAGCACGAGGGACGAGCCGAGCCCCAGAACGCCTCCCGTGGTCCCCGAAGCCACAAGAAAAGGCAGCTGTGAAATGCTGAACACACGAAATCCCAGCTCCAGAGGGGAGGAGGTGCCAAGAGTGGCTGCTGGCCGAGAGGAGTGTCTGGGCTGACCTGTCGCTCTCAGACAGGCTCTGGTCAGTCCCTCTGCTCTCTACTCCCGCCTTGCCCACTCCCCTCTCAGCACCATCTCAACCGCTTTTGGAGCTGGAAGGGACTGGGAGGAATACACCGGCTCTCTTGAACGTTTGGAGAAAACTGCCATGTGAGGCAGGGAAGGAGGGAGAGTTACAGGGGTGAGAGCCCCCTCAGACACTGGAAAGTCTGTCAACATCCTCCCTAAGCGTAGGGTCCAGAAATGGGCACAACCCTCGGGGAGAAATGCGTGTGGCAATAAGATAGCTCTGGGATCAGACAGGCCCAGGTCTCCCACTTACTGAGGTCCAATGCAAGTAAATCTGTCCATCTCCACAGGGATGTTGTGAGGATGCAACACAAGGACACAGGTGAAGTGCCTGACCCAGTCTGACTCAGAATCATAGAACTTAATAAATCTAATCCAGTATTATGACCGTCACGGCCTTTGCTCTCCCCCACACCAGCTGCTGCAGTCCTTTCTAAAAGGCCAATGAGAGCCCTCCCAGAGTGGCCCTGTTCTGGACTGAATGGGTCGCCTCAAGACTCATGTGTCAAGAACCCAACCTCCAAAATGATGGTATTAGGAGATGGGCGCCCTTGGGAAGTGATTAGGTCATGAGGCAAAGCCCTCCTGACTGGGACGAACACCTTTATGGGAGACTCCAGGATGCTAGCTCATCCCTTCCGTCACCCCTTCCACAATGAGAGAGCGCAGTGACAAGTTCCCTGTCCAGGCTCTCATCAGACACGAAATCTGCCAGCACCCAGATCCTGGACTTCCAGCCTCCAGACTGTCAGAAATAAATTTCTGTCAGAGATAAATTACCCCTTCTAGGGTACTTTGTCATAGAGGCCCAGACAGAGTAAGACGACCCCCATTAAAATCCTCAATGTTCTCCAGCACCTCGAGTCCACGCCTTTTCTCCAGTTCAGGCAGCTTTCTCTCAGGCGCTTCAACACACCTCAGACTTGGGCTCATCGCTCCTAGGATCACCTTAGCCCTAACCCCCCTGACCCCCATCATCCAGAGTTCACTGAAACCCACTGCGATGCGCCTTGGGAAGGTCAATCCGCCGGCCAGGTGTCAGTCCCGGCGCCCCCCGCCCCCGTGCCCATCAGGGAGCCTTCAGACAGGTTCTCCTAGAACTCCAAAAGACTCCTTGACCTGTCTGCTCTCCCAGGCCGGTCCCCTTGAGGGCCTCAGACCGTGTTGGCTCCGCGCAGGTTCTCCTCCCGCCCCTTGGCCCATCTTCAGCCCAGACGGTGTGGCCTCAGTTTGGGTGCCCTCAGCCCGGGGCCCTCCCAACACCGCAGACTGTCTCTCCTCCAACCGTGTTACCACTGCCGGGGTCAGCTGTCCTTAGCCTGTGTCGCCTCTGTTACTACCTCCTCCCCGAATGCCCTCCGTTCTCTAGGCTCGAGCCGTGCGATTCTAGCCGCCGCTTCAGGCCCTGACTCCTTCGTCCTCTCAGCGAAGGTCCCAGCCGACCCCTCCGCGCGGTTCTCACCCAAAGAGGCCCGAGAAGAAGGACTGCGAGTTCTTCACTTTGCGCTCCGCCTCGGCCAGCAGCGCCATCGCCTCCGCTTCTTTCCCGGAGTTGTCCATGACGACCCCAAAGGTACTCAGCAAACGGCCCGACCCGGGCCCACGGGGGACTCAGCCGAGGCCCCGCCGCGGTAGACAGGTCGGGGAAGCTTAGACGGCTGCGTTGACGTCGCACCGGTGCGCGCCGCCCGCAGCTCGACACCATGTGACGTGCGCCGGCCAACCCGCGGACCGCTAGGGAGGGGCGAGCCCCACCGGCCACGCCCCCGCCAGCAGCCGCACACCTCCCCGTGACTCAAGGCCGCCAATGAGCGACGCGATAATTCAACGCTTGCGCGTACTTCCGCGTAAGACTCTCCACTCTTCCTGGTGCGCTCCACGAAATCCCACGTGACTCGTCTAAGCCAGTCGTATTCCCCACCGTCCAAGACCCTGTCCGAGGTGCTTTTTTCTAGCTCCTGCTTCACCAATCACCAGCATTCCCCGGGTCGGTCCGTCCCTCCTCGCGGAACTTGAGCCCCCGTCAGCTGACCACTGACCCTCACGTGACATCTCCCGGCCCTGGCCCGAAGATACGCCCCGCCTTCCTCCGGTTTTGACAGGTGTCCAGCGCGCTGCTCAGTCCCCGCCTTCGCCCCTTTTCTCGCGGGGTTCTTCACTAGGAGAGGCGTCGGCGGTCAGGAAAGCGCTCTGCCTTTTCTTGCGCCCTCTGCTGACGGATACTGGAACTGGTTTGGGGAGGCCAGTAAAGTAACCAGACGGGAAAACAAAACTGAGTGAGGGCTCCCTGCATTCATTAAAAAAAAAAAAAGGGGGCTGGAGAGAGCGTGTCAAAAATTCAGACACTCAGAGACTAGATCTTTAATACCATTCCCCAATAAAAGGAACCAGGACTCCTTGATAAGTGGCTGCTTTGAGTCTTGGGCAGGAAATTACACAGGATGAGCCTGGAGCATCTTGTAGTGCCAAAAAGGAAGTGTCTGTGTGAGAGAGACACACACACAAGTGGTAGGATATGTCAGAGACACAGGAGCCAACTGGAAGAGCTCCCAATGGCCAAAGCTGGAAGAATTTCAGCAACACATTAAACTAGTCCGGGATTGTCGTCCACTGTATAAAACGTCCCTGAGCCCACGCGGTATAAATGAACGAACGAACGAATAGACGTGGAGAATCGACAAACATTTTATGCAGAAGAGCTCTGCCTAGTTCGTGTGGACTCCTCTCTCCAGAACGTGGAGCTTGGCTCCTCACTCCTGCTTGTGGAGGTCCAGAGTGTGGTATGGGACGGGGATGGCAGGACTGTTTCCAGCGCAGAAACCCGAGAAACCCGGTCAGCCAGGTGGCTGGGGTTACCATCGACGGTGGTGAATCACACTGATAGAATGTGCTCTCAATACTGTGACATGAGTGGCACATCACTTCGGTGAAGAATGGCTCCTGACACCACCCTCGCCCCATCGAATCACAAACATCAGACAAACCCCAGCTGAGGCACATTCTTTGAAACACTTCACCAGGATGTCTCAACACTGACAAATTTAAAAACAAGGAAAGTCAGAGATACTGTCATCTCTAAGGGGAGTCTATGGAGACGTGTCCACTGTATGTAATCTGGTGTCCTAGGTGGGAACCTGAAACCAAAGATGTTAGGTAAAGACTAAGGAAATGTGAATAAAGTATGGGCTTTAGTTATTAATAACATGTCAGTGTTGGTTCAGTAATTGTAACTGACTGGGTGGCTCAGTCAGTTAAGCGTCTGACTCTTGGTTTCAGCTCACGTCATGATCTCAGGGTTCTGTGATCCAGCCCCAGTTGGGCTCTGCACTCAGCAAGGAGTCTTCATGAAGAGTTCTCTCCCTCTCCCTCTGCCCCTCCCCCTGCTCAAGTTCACTCTGTCTCACATAAATAAATCTTTTAAAAAATAATGGTGGGGGGCACCTGGGGGACTCAAGTCGTTAAGCGTCTGTTTTCGGCTCAGGTCACGATCCCTGCGTCCTGGGATCGAACCCTATATTGGGCTCCCTGCTGGGTGGGGAGCCTGCTTTTCCCTCTCCAGCTCCCCTGTGCTTGTATTTCCTCTCTCGCTCTTTCTGTCATAAATTTAAAAAAAATAGGGGGACCTGGGTGTGAGGTATATGAGAATTCTCGGTACCATTTTCACAATCTTTCTGAAGAATCTAAAAATGATTCTACTATGAAATCTTCTTTAAAAAAGATTCAAGTTCCAGAGCCCTACCCCCTATCCAGAGCAATTCCAATTATGAAAGTCGGTGGCAGGATTCAGGAATACGAATTTTCTTACAGGGCTCCCAGATGACTCAGACAACGCGGTTATTTGGGGGGTGAGGGTGGGGTTTAGCTGAGGGGGAGTAGTTCACAAGAAACCTTGGCTCTGACATTCAGAGACTCTCTTGGAACACCTTCTTGCGGTGGCTGCTGTATTCTGACCACAGATCAGGCGGGGGTGGTGGTGGTGGGGGGGGTCTGGATTGCCACAGGCATTTTTGGTTCCTTGTCGGTCTGAGCGGGGCTATTATAAAAGCTCCAGTTTGTTTAACACTGTTAATTTCAGGGCAATTTGTTATGCAGCACCAGAGAACTAACAGACCATCACCCACCCGTTAGGTCAGGGTCTTTCATTTCCAGCAGCTGAGCTTGTCCTCCTGGGCAGGATGTAAACAGTGAGAGCAGGAGGGCGCTTTTAACAGCTGCTGCCCAGTTCCCGTGGTGCACCCTGCAGAAAGCGTTTACCTCTTCTCATTGAACCAGGACGTGGGGGCAGGTACTTTCCATCCCATTGTACAGACTGAGAACACGGAGGCTGAAACAGGGAAAGTGACTTGTCCAAGGTCACAAAGAAAGACAAGTCAGGCTGTAAATTCTGGCGCCAAGGAATTCCGGCGCCTGAGCCCTGTCCCTTAACCACAAGGGTCCTCAGTGCTTTAAACTCAACTTGCTCCTCTGCTCCCACTCCTGTCCTGGTTTTAAGATTGATTTAGCCACACTGTGGCCCCCTGGGATGGCTCCTGATACCGCCCTCTGCCCGCATCCCCCCAACCCCATCCCTCAGTCCCTCTGAATGCAGCACCCGCTCTGCTCTGACACAATCGCACCTCGAGGCAATCAGTCCTCTGAGGAATCCCTGCTCTTCCCTGTCTAACTTACTGACATCCACTCAGGTGCCAAACCCCAGAGCTGCCACGTCGGCCCTGACCTCTCCCTTACCACCTCTCCCTGGGAGGGGACCCGCCAGCAAGGTGGAGTCTTCCCCCAAGATGCTTCCCTACTCCCCAAATTTCTGTCTCTCTTCAGCCCAGGCCACCGTTGCACCTTCTCACCACCGTGTCTACTGACTATGCTTGCCCTCTTGCCTCCTACAAGCTCCACAAAGCAGCCGGGGGACCTTAGACCATCCTCCACTCGCCCCTGCGCCAGGGCGCTCAGCTGTGCTACAGCCTGGAACCCAGACCATGGCCCCAGCAGCCTCCTCGGTGTGGCCTTCCCTGGCTGGCCACCGTCTGCCACTTCCCAGACACGGCCAGGGACTTGGCCCCCCTCACTTTATTTTCTTCATGTCACCCTGTGGTAGACACACTGTCTCCCTGCCCAGTAGCCCTCTCTGTGTCCCCTTCTTTTTCTGGCAAACCAAATTCCAGTTTTGACCTGGTGGTAACAAACTTGAGGGATAACACTGGGTTCCCCCGGTTCCTGGAGACACAGCCAGGGTGTCCGGGAAAACCGTGGCTGTCTTCCTTCCAGCTGTCAGGGATCCGTGGATAAAGGGCAGGGGCTACAGTTAGCCAGCAGGACAAAAGAGGCATCCTGCCGGGGGCTGCTACCAGCTCTCCTGGCTCTTCCGAAGGGACAGGAGGAAGGGACGGAGAGGGCCATGTTTTTTTACCCCGCAGCCTCCAGAGGTCTGGGTGTTAGAGCAGAAAGAGGTGATTGCTGTGGCAGGCCCCCTGTGGGTGCTCCTGACTCCACAGCTGAGCCCCAGGGGGGCCACCACCCATCCCTGCACCAGAGCCTGCGTGTCCCTCCACATCCCATATCCCCTTTCCATTCCTTTATCACCGCGACTCTCCCACTCTGACGAAGGAAGAAGCTCTGCAAGGAGAGGGGCTCTGTTTCTCCTGCGTCCCTGTAGCCCCACTGCACAGATTGGGCTCCCTGGGGCTTACACTCTACGGTGGGCGCTTGCTAAATTCTGGCTGAGTGCATGGGGCCCCTGGCTTCTCTTCTTCGGGATCGGGGTTCCCCTGACTCATCTCCGTGGCTCCAGCTAGTAGCAGGGGCTCAAACGCCTTTGTCGGATCAACAGGCCAGGGAAGCCAGGAGACAGCTGCTCAAGAACCCAATTTAATAAGATTTACAAGTCGACACGTACAAAAAAAACCTAACAATGTACAAGTCATTGCAAGACTAGGGACTGAATCTGGAACGCAGAGACTCCCCCGGTGAGGAGGCCCCACATGTTGGAGATCTGAAGGTATCTTCCCACTGATTCTCTACGTCTTGGCCTTATCGAACAAATGTAACCAAACCCCAAAACTGAGGTGAAGATTTAAGAGCTACCCAGATCTACCTCGTTCCCTCCCCAAGCCTCCCTGCTCTCCAAGGAGTGGAACTGAAAGAAAGGGAGAGACTAATTAAAACCTAAAGAGAACAGAGCCTCTGGCATCAGCCGACAGTGGTCTGACGACCGGGAGCTCCTCCTGCCGACTTCTAGCCAAATCCCCGCCATGTTTCCGAGCAGGGCTGACCAGGGAGGGACAGTAAGGATGAGGGGGGGAGGCAGAGGGGTGCCCCAAACACCCTGGAGAGGCCGAGGGCATAGTTGACGAGGCTGGAGGCCCCCATCCAGACTTGCGGCCTCGCCCCAACCCCCGCCCCAATCACCACTGCAGGGGGCCAATGTCAGCCCCTATCTCCTCTTCCTCCTCCTCTTCCTCCTTCAGCTGGAAGGGCTTCACGGGCCACTTCACCCTGACAATGGGCTCCACATGGTCCTGAAGCCGGTGGCGCTTCATGTGGGCATTTCGACTCTTGATTTTGTCGAACACCCTGAGGAGTCACCAGAATGACACAGGTCAGAGCGGGGTTCGGGGGGCAGGTGGCTCAAGGGCAGCTGCTGGTGGGGGGGGCGGTGGGGAGAAAGGAGATGGTGTGGACGCATCCAGGGACAGGAGTAGCACCTCTCACATTCTCTGCAGGGAAAGACACCCTGGCCCTCCACACTCCCCGGTGGCTCTGGGGTCCGCTTGGGGCCGGCATTCGGACTGGAGTTGAGAATGGACTCCCTCCTGTAACTCTTGGTCTTTATCTTGAACTCAGGGGTAGGACGGTGGCTGGGTCTCTCCCGAGGGCTGCAAGTGACCTGCAGAGGGGCAGAAACGACGATGGAAGGGTGAAAACCCTCCACGCTTCTCAGGGATCCGCTTGGCCTGGCAGGGAAGCCCTTCCCAGCGGGGGCCCTTCCCCCTTCCCCCTTCCCTGACTTGGACGGGCAGCGGCATCCCAATCTGGGCCAAACTCCAGCCCCACCTCCCCCCGGACCGTCTACCTTTGCTTCTGTCCTGTCTGCCTCATCTGGCTCTCTCTTGACCCTCTTTTCCAGTCCTGGGGCTCGACCACAATCAAACTTGATCATTTTTTTCCAGATGTAATAATACTCCACACACTGGGCCACAGTCTTTGTTTGGATCTAGCAAGGGAAAACAGAAGGCGGCTGTGGACAACACCCCATGAGCAGCCTCGAGTGTTGCCATGATGCCCTGAATACCTTCCCCATGAGGCCACTTTTGGAAAGCTTTCCTGAAATGTCCCTCTGCATGGCCTGGCGTGCCCCTTTGGAGCAAGGAGCAGAGAATCACAAGTCCTTGCAGGTGGCAAGCGGCTCAGACTGCAGACACCGCCACTAGCACCGGTCAGCATTGCACACGCCAGGGGGCAGGTCCATCCCAGGGATCCTCCCCTGTGGGAAGGTACACTGGAAGGCGTACCACTAGGGTGTTCACAGGGAAATCACACCCAGGAGCCTCGCATTTGCCAGCTGGGACCAATGACAGCAGAATGCCCTGAGGCAGTGGGGGCCACACAGCCTTTGGGACAGTGATGCAGGGCCATGGAGTCCAGAGGAAGTGGCCCATGAGAGAAGGAAGGGGCTCTGAAGGCACGGCTAGATCCTGGCCATGCAGACCCCCACCATGTGCTCCTCCCTCCACTAAGAAGTGATCCCGTTAACAATACCTTCTGTGAAAACAAAACAGGATGGAAAAGTTTCATTGCCCCGGAGACAACGTTTCTCAGGTAAATGCAACTGGCCATTTAGTATCTGGAGCTCACTTCAGGACATTCCTTCTCTGTGTGAGTTTTTTTTGAGCTGTGTGGGCCTTTACAAAGTAAGAATCAAATTTCCTAGGACACCCCCTGTCCATTTCCTAGGACATCCTTGGCTGAAATACCTGCCAATGGGGGAACTTGAAGAACAATAGAGAACTCCTCTTTCCCCAGTGCAATAAACCTGGACATCCCCTGTCCTAGGAAATGGCACTAAGTTAAAAAAAAAAAAAAGCCAAGAAGCTGAACTTGTGCTTCCAAACAAAACAGGGTAACAGGAGGAGCTGGGTCTCCCTCCCAGCTGAAACGAGAAGACAAAGGAAACAGTGGTTGGTAAGACACCAGGCATCGGTCTGAAAACAGCTTTCTGAGACGCAGAAAATACACCACTACCTTGGGATGGTTTCCAGGCCACAGCCAAGGGGGAGGGACCCAGGCAGAGCCCAGCAGACTCCTGAGCTGAAAGCAAGGTGAGTGCCTGCGGAGATCGAGGTGGTAAGAGTCCACAGGACAAAGGACAGTAGAGGAGACAGCAGCATGGAGAAAAATGCCAGAGATCTGGACAGTGTTCCCCTCAGGGATTCAGGGACATACGTGTGAAGAGAACCCAATGCTAGGTAAAGACCCATCATAAGGGATCAGAGGGAAAGCAGCCTGTGGCGCTCA